>NW_015549584.1:2454912-2462154 GCF_001515605.1 Sinocyclocheilus anshuiensis
TCCAGCCCCAGAGCTCGCCCCAGTGCCGGCTCCAGCCCCAGAGCTCGCCCCAGTGCCGGCTCCAGCCACAGTGCAGGCTCCAGCCCTAGAGCTCGCCCCAGTGCCGGCTCCAGCACCACCGCTCGCCCCAGTGCCGGCTCCAGACCCAGAGCTCGCTCCAGTCCCAGCTCCTCGAAGGCGCTTTGTTGTGCCTGCTCCTCCAGCGCGCCCTCCAGTGCCAGCACCACGTAAGCGCTACCCTGTTCAGCCCAGGAAGGGCTTCTGTTCCAGAGTATAGCCCAGGAAGGCCCGGTTCAGCCCAGGGAGGGCTCCTGGTAACCGGTTAAGCCCAGGGAGGGCTCCTGGTCCCCGGTTAGGCCCAGGGAGGGCTCCAGGCCCCGAATACAGCCCCGTAGATTTCCCCAAGGATATTTTTTGGGTTCCTCGTGTGTGTGCATCGTGACAACCACATTATTAAAAAGAGACTTCAGACACTAGGCCTGAATACTTTTACTTTTACTTTTAGTCATTTAGCAGATGCTTTTATCCGAAGCGACTTACAAATAAGAAAAAGTAATTAAAACTAAAAGCTAAAACTCTATAAATACTATATATATATATATACATGAAGCTAAAAACAAATCAAAATATTAAAAGAACAAAAGGTATGAGTATAATGATTGTAACATAACACTAAGCCAAACACCAAAAAAACAACTACATGTGTATGTACAGCAACAGCCACACACGCATACATATACATGTACATATATAAATACATTCAATATATATAATTGCATTTCCATTTTGTATGTTGAAGTACTGAAATAACTCAAAATAAATAAAACTAAATAAAAAGCCTATATAGACATAATAAAAAACTAATAAAATGACAACATTACTACAACTGTAACTAAAATAGATAACTAATACAAATCAAACTACATTAGTTTATCAGTAATCCTAAAAAAAATAACACTGAGCCAAACACACATGCTAAAATAACAACTTACTGACACATAGTAAGAAATAGTTATAAAAAAACTGAAACAGAAGTGAAACAAGTAGTAGGAAAGAGGAGAAATAAAAAGCGATACTTATGTCCCTTGCCGATGTCCCTGCCCGGTGGAGTCGCACGGTAGAGTCGATGGTCTTTACAGAAAATACAGAAATAAGAATACAGAAATTTTTTTCACAAGTTTGTTTATTTGGAACTGTTAGATCATGCCTCCATGCCAGAAATATCAGATCCATCCCCGGACACCAGATCCTGTCAGAAAATATCAGTTTTGTCTGGTAACAGAACAACTAGTCAGCAAAGATGTTTAATACCCAAACCACAGCAAGTCTTGTCTGTTACCCAAAACCAGTGTTTTGTCTTATAGGCCTACACAGAACGTATTAACAGTCTTAGAGTAGTGAAGAGCAGAAGCAGGAGACAAAGTGATGATGATAAAAAAGAAGCAGAGTTTATTGAATAGTCTTAGTTGCGTATGTTTCAATGCTTAGGCTTCATCTGACCAGCACAAATCCAACAAGTGTTATTATACCACAAGCAATAGCAATGGAAAATTACTGCTTCACAACATCTTCTCTTGATGTTAAAAACCTTGAAGTGGAGGCATTCTCTTATCTCTTAACTCATGAACACGAATATACCTTGAAACCACACATCATAAGACTAAACAACAATGGAAAAATAATAATAAAACAATAATATAAATGACTAATCAATGTATAAATCAATGAAATTAACATGTAAATGGCTTAAAAGTATTATTATAAATGGTTAAATGATTAAATAGAATAATTAAATGATTCAATTAATCATTTATTATAAATGAAGAATAAATTATAAAAAAGAAAGTAAAAACAACACAAATGTCCCTTGAAGCAAAACACACAGGTTGCAATGAAAAAAAAAATCTTTAGAACATTCAGAACCCGTCTTACTGAACTGAACACATATAATTGCAGATAGGCCTACGTTCTCATTAAAACACAGGATCAATAATGCAAATGCTAATCATTGTGAATTTTGATTACAAAGCTGTTTAAGATTTAACTTTTAGAATCATTAACACATCTTAATGCACTCTGACATAACTAAGGCAGCAGAGGTTGAGTGGGGTTTTCATTTGTATTCTGTTTCTCTGTATGACTTTCTACACCACTTTGGCCATCACAGTGTATCTCTTCATACCCCCTTCTTGACACAAAGTTAGAAAAAGTCCTTCTGCGTTTCACTAAGATGACAATACCTGCCACCACAATTGCGATAAAAGTCATTACACCACAGACCAGTCCAGCCTTTTCACCTCCTGACATCTGGGTAGAGAATGTCTCGAACGTTCCGACCATTTGATTGACTTCACCAGGTTTTGACAGTCTCCATTTTTTTGTTTCTCCAACCCTCAGCCAGGCCCGATCACATTCTGTCATCACAGCTACAGTGTTTGTCGCCATCATGTTGACCAGAGGTGGTCTTGTGAATGGTGGGAGGTGAATAGGTTTTAACTGGCCACCAGTAAACTCACCTGATTGGACACAATACAATACCTGACAACCATCGCTAATGGCAGCAAGGTGTTGGCTGTACTGAGGTGGACAACGGTATTGGTCCCCTGCAAGAGGGTTGCCAGATCGACAGCTAAAGAAACCCCCAAATGGCACAGAAGATACTGTTCCTGCCTCGTAATCATTGCTCAGACAAATCCTCATACCATTAGTCAAAAATGTTTGTGCAAAGTAATTTGGAGGACAGTCATGAGATTTGGTTAGTGGGTTTTGAAAAGATGGTCCAAATAGACCTCCAAAAAGGTATCCAGAGTATTGAGGGACTGTCTGACTTGTGGAACACCAGTAAGTGTTGATTTGTGCCTTACGGACAAAGTAAACATTTTCACATACATGTTTACAACAATCCAAAACTAACCAGCATGAATGACATTTCTTATAACACTTAGATTTACTGTAAACCTGCTCTACTGTCTCAGAGACTAACAAAAAGCTAGTGTACGGTTGGCGGCATGTATAATCACCAGTATTTGGATTTTTTTGTGCAAGCTCGTCACAGATGACATTTCCATCTGCCGAAGGAGTGCATATTTGGTAAACACCACCAAAGGTCAGATTTGTGGCTGGCTCCTCACAAGATTTGCTGTTCACATTGGCTTGGAAGTTAAAATTTGGGGAATTTGGATCTACACATCCTGGAATGGTGTTTATGTTGTAGTAACGCACTGCAGCCTGTTGGACTGAAAGGGCAAGCTTATGTAAAGTTGGAACTGGAAGATCAGGAAACATAGATGGATTGAGGAAATAGTGCAGTGGCACACCAGACCGGTCTATAGCCACTAGATTATTTTGAGTGCTCTCAAAATAATCTAAAAAAGTGAATGCCTGCTGATGCAGAGACAGAAGACTTTTCTGACTGACTGTTAGAGACATAAGACCTTTTTATATAGTCCGCTTGGACCAGAATGGCCCCGGCATCAACGCTTGTGATGACATGGGTACCATAATCAAGTATGAGTTTCTTTGATAGATAAGTTGCTAGGCGTGTTTGATTGTTCTCAGTAGCATCTGCGATTTCCCCAATCTGCTGAGCAAAGTGAGAGTTCAGAGTAAAGTCAGGATATGCATTCACGGTGTACAGGTGACTGCGCACCTGAGAAGAAAAAGAAGAAAGATAAATACAATTACATCTAAAATTAAATCCTTTTCCTGGTAAATTTAGATAATTGTTTTTTTTTTCCTGAAACTGAAAAAAATGTCTTGTAGGAGCAGCCAGGTATAATTTTTTTCTCTTTACAGTAATAAAAAAAAAAGGAAAGCAGTTACTACATGTAGCAGCAGTTTACGACACAACCCATATATTATGTGTTCATATTAATAGTAGTCAATTCAAAACATATCTTTGAACAGACTCATTTTGAGATGATGATGCAAAAATAAAATAACCAGACTTTGATGTAAATTAAACTGAACGTGAGCGTGGCGTTAGCAATTGAACTTCGCTTGCATATGCATATTGTGATTTGACAAATCAATTTAATTTAATTTATTTTATTTCTAACAACATATGTCAGACTCATGGACTTTTGTTGTGTTTTCTTGCCTTATGTGCCCGTGACCTAGTTTTCCCTCGTGTCTGATTGTGTCATTCTGTTCACCTGTGTTTTATTAATTAGCCTTATTTGCCCACCTACTTAAGTTCAAGTCTGTTCATTCTGTCTTCGTCTGGTACTGTGAATGTTGCCGCTACGTGTGTCTCCTGCCTGCCTTCTGTAAATTACCCTTCTGTGGATTTATTAAAGACTATTTAACTTGATCTTCATCTTCGTGCATGTTTTATAGACCACATTTTGTGAGAACATATATATATGTGTGTGAGACCCTGGACAACAAAACCAGTCATAAGGGTCAATTTTTAGAAACTGAGATTTATACATCATCTGAAAGCTGAATAAATAAGCTTTCCATTGATGTATGTTAGGATAGGACAATATTTGGCCGAGATACAACTATTTGAAAATCTGGAATCTGAGGGTGCAAAAAAAAAATCAAAATATTGAGAAAATCGCCTTTAAAGTTGTCCAAATTAAGTTCTTAGCAATGCATATTACTAATCAAAAATTACATTTTGATATATTTACGGTAGGAAATTTACAAAATATCTTCATGGAACATGATCTTTACTTAATATCCTAATGATTTTTGGCATAAAAGAAAAATCGATAATTTTGACCCATACAATGTTTTTTTTGGCTATTGCTAAAAATATACCCAAGGTTGTTTGTTTGTGGGTCTTTCTGCCTTTAGTTTTGTCTTCAGTGTGCAGCTCAATTGGGTTGAGATCAGGAGATTGACTTGGCCATTGCAGAATATTACACGTTTTTTACCTATAAAAACTCCTGGGTTGCTTTTGCAGTATGTTTTGGTTCATCATCCATTTGTACTATGAAGCACCGCCCAATCAACTTTGCTCCATTTGGCTGAATCTGGGCAGACTGTATATCCCGGTACACTTCAGAATTCTTCCAGCTGCTTCTGTCCTCTGTCACATCATCACAGTAACCCAGTGCCTCTGGAAGCCATGCATGCTCATGCCATCACACTGCTCCACCATGTTTCACATGATGTTGTATGCTTTGGATCATGAGCTGTTCCAAGCCTTCTCCAGGTTGATCTTAATTTCAGCCATCCAAAGAATGCTTTTCCAGAAGTGGTCTGGCTTTTTTTTAGATGTTTTTTGGCAAAGTCTAATCTGGCCTTGTTTGCACCTAGTGGTGAACCCTCTGTATTTGCTCTTGTGAAGTCTTCTCTTGATTGTAGACTTTCACAGTGACAGGTCTACCTCCTGGAGAGTGTTCTTCTCTTGGCTGGATGTTGTGAAAAGGTTTTTCTTTACCATGGAGAGGATCCTCCGATCATCACCACTGTTGTCCTCCGTGGACGTCCAGGCCTTTTTATGTTTCTGAGCTCACCAGTGCGTTCTTTTTTTCTCAGAATGTACCAAACTGTTGATCTGGCCGCTCCTAATGTTCCTGCTATCTCTCTGATGGATTAGTTTTGTTTCTGAAGCCTAACAATCGTCTGTTTCACTTGTATGGAGAGCTCCTTTGACCGCATGAAGTGGGTTCACAACAACAGCTTCCAAATGCAAATGGCACACTTAGAATCAACTCCAGACTGGGGGAATCAGTGACCATGAAAGGACTCGCCCAGGTAACAGTTAAGTTGAATGGACAAACTAAAAGACTGCCATTGTATATGGTCTTAGGTGACTACACCAGTAACCCAGTGCGACTGGAAGCCATGCATGCTCATGCCATCACACTGCTCCACCGTGTTTCACAGATGATGTTGTATGCTTTGGATCATGAGCTGTTCCAAGCCTTCTCCATACGTTTTTCTTCCCATCATTCTGGTACAGGTTGATCTTAATTTCAGCCGTCCAAAGAATGATTTTCCAGAAGTGGTCTGGCTTTCTGAAGTCTAATCTGGCCTTGTTTGCACCTTGTGGTGAACCCTCTGTATTTGCTCTCGTGAAGCCTTCTCTTGATTGTAGACTTTAACAGTGGCACACCTACCTCCTGGAGAGTGGTCTTCACTTGGCTGGATGTTGTGAAAGGATTTTTCTTTACCAGAGGATCCTCTAATCATCCACCACTGTTGTCCTCCATGGACGTCCGGGCCGTTTTATGTTGCTAAGCTCACTAGTGTGTTATTTTTTTAGAATGTACCAAACTGTTGATTTGGCCCCTCCTAATGTTCCTGCTATCTCTCTAATGGATTTGTTTTGTTTTTGAAGCCTAACAATTGTCTGTTTAACCTGCATAGAGAGATCCTTTGACCGCATAATGTGGTTTCACAGCAACAGCTTCCAAATGCAAATGGCACACTTAGAATCAGCTCCAGACCACACTCAAGGCCCAGAAACGTAATAAGAACATCATTAAAAAAAGTCCTTGTGACATCAGTGGTTCAACCTTATAACCTCATAACATTACGGTTAAACCACTGATGTCACATGAATTACTTTATCGATGTCCTTTCTACCTTTCTGTGCCTTGACTTCCAAATGCAAATGGCACACTTTTGATATGAAACAAAGTCTCAGATATCAAATTCTGTCCATTTTATTAGGAATTCAAGCAATAAATACCGTTTTGGCGCTCTTTAATGTGTCGTGATAGATCGCTGTAGACACCTCAGATCAAGCAGAACTGATCATTTCTTTCGCTTTACTAGTGGGTACTCGCCCGTAATTAAACGCATAGCAAAAGACTGGTGAGAGTTTTATTTTTGTTCTGGTGCTGATGATCCCACGGTCTGCTGCCACACTGGAGCGCACTCCTATGGGATTACATCTTTGCCACAATTCTGCCAGCGAAAGATCATATTTTGAGCATGCAAAGGTGCGTTTTGCACGCGCACAAACTGAGTTTTGTGGAGAAAATGTTTGTCTCGCAAAGAAGAAAGTATTTAGAGCGCACGAAAATCAATTTTGCATTTAAATCATTTTTTTTCCAAGCACATTTTACCAATTCCAAACGACATCAATCTTAAGAACTATTAATCTTGTATTTAATCATTTATAATTGATATATAATTATTCATGAAGGCTGGAAGTGAAAAATGTCTTATATTCAGGTGTGCATAATTATTGTGCATAATTATTTAGCAGATTTTCTTTTACAGATAAAATGAGCCAAAAAAGAGATTTAACTCAGACTGAAAGTCAAAAATTATTAAATG
>NW_015549584.1:2462200-2462797 GCF_001515605.1 Sinocyclocheilus anshuiensis
CTTTATAGACAGATAAGTTGAGAGTGACTCTTGAAGGACCAGCACCACATCCTCTTGTACCACTGTTTGAAGAAGTTTGAAGTTTTGGGAGTTCATTTTTAGTTAATCTCGAGATTTTATCTGTAGAAGATAACCTGCTTAATAATTATGCACACCTGAATATAAGGCGTTTTTCACTTCCGCGGGCATCAAGGGAGCAAGCTAGTGAAATGTTGCACGCGCAAAAGAGAAGGTCTGCACACATCCAAAGACGTAGTTTAAATGTAAAATTGATTTTCGTATGCTCTAAATACTTTTTTCTTTGCGAAACGAACATTTTCTCCACAAAACTCAGATCGCGCGTGTGCAAAATGCCCAAAAAATTATTTTAAATGCAAAATTGATTTTCGTGTGCTCTAAATACTTTTTTCTTTGCGAAACGAACATTTTCTCCACAAAACTCAGATCGCACGCGTGCAAAATGTACTTTTGTGCACTCAAAATATTATCTTTCGCGTGCAGAATTGTGGCATAGATCTAAGCCTATACACTCCACCAACTGGACAGGGGTGAGAATTACAGTTACAAATTACAATAGATCACCCTCAGTGTAATCTG
>NW_015549585.1:0-4163 GCF_001515605.1 Sinocyclocheilus anshuiensis
CACACTGTCCCAGCTAACCAATCACAACACACACTGGCCCAGCTATTGTTTATTATTTTTATTTAGTTTAAATTCTTCATCTAATATTTTGATTTTATTTTATTTCAGCTTCATATCCATTCGCAAAAATGTTTTTTAATACTTTTAGTTGTGTTAAATTTAGCTTTATAATTTATAATAACCCTGTTACTTGGAACTAACAAACATAATTTCTATAGCATTTATTATTCTAGTTGTAAATAATGGTTAAATCTGCTCCTACCCTGAACAGATTTTCCTAAACTCATAGATTTTATTTGATTCTTTGCCACATTTATTTTATAAATGCTTAATTTTACATTAAAAATCCAACCCTGAATTAAAAAGTACTGTGATCATCTACCAAAAATACCCATAAAATGTGACCTTAAAGTTAAACCCTAAAACAATGACTGAAGATGAACGCAGCAGAATCATTTACATTTCTACTCTACATAGAACTTGTTTCCAGGTCGTTTCTAGCCTGTCAAGATCTTGTGGTGTTTATTTTGGTGTTTGTCCCTCCTGTATTTGTCAGCACAGACAGCTCCTGCTCTTCCTGCGGGTCCCAGCGGCTGAATGAGACATTAAGGACACGGTGTGTGACTGCTGGGACAGAAGTAAAGTCCTCGAGCGTCTGGAGGAAATGCGCCTTCATCAGTTCAGCTGCCACTGCAGGCTCTGCGTATCCCAGAATGCCGTCTGACTCCAGCGGGAGCCTCATCAGGAAGTGCTGTTGACCCGAAACACGGAGGAGACAAAGATTCTCACCAATAACTTCACAAACTGAAACTTTTGTCTTTACAAACATCACCTTTATTCAGTCAGCTGGTGATTTTGAGTGGATTTACTGAATGAAGTCAGTTCTTCCCAAGATCTCACAGTTACTTATTGTTAACTACCATTTAAAAAAAATATCGTTACTTTAAACAAAGTAAACGTTAAATAAAATACTAAAAAAATGCAACTAAAATAAGTAAAAATGAACAAAATCTATGTAAAAAAGAGTGCATAAAATTCACAATAAAATAGCTAAAACTTAAAAAAAATAAAGTGAAAAGGGATAAAAATTAAAATATAATTCAATATTAATAATAAAAAAAAATCATTACTTGAAGGAAAATAAACATTAACTAAAATAAAAAGTAAACTTATTTTATTTTAGATAGTTGCCATGGCAACTTTAGTTTAACTTAAGTACTACAATTACTCAAACTAAAGACATTAAAACTAATAAATAAAAATGAATAAAATCTATATAGACTAATAAAAATAACAAAAGCATACAAACTTTAACTAAAATTAAAGTGAAAAGAGATCACATAAATAAATAAATATATATATATATATATATATACATATATAATTCAATACATATATATATATAAAAAACAATTTTCATTAGTAGACGCAAAATAAATGTTAACTAAAATAAAATAGCCAAGTCAACATTTATCATTTTCTTTTGGTTTAACTTAGCACTAAAAAGAACTAAGATTAAATTAAATAAAACTAATAATAAAAAAAATAAAATCTATACAGACATATAGAAAAAAAACGAATAAAAATGACAAAAACACAATAAAATTTTTAAAACTGTTAACTAACATTAAAGTGAAAATAGATCTTATAAAAATAAAATCGAAATAATTTTTTTTTTTTTTTACACTGAGACTGCTAGTAAATTTCACAAGTAATTACAAAGAAACAAGTAACACATTGAATTCAATATTAAATTTTTAAAGAAAGACTGAAAGGGTGTAGGTTTGATTGTGGCATTGGTGGGAACATAACGGCAGACAACAGACAATTAATTGTTTGATCAAAATTATTGCTAGGGACAATTTAGCAGTGGCTGATATTGGTAGGAACATGTCATAGCGTCTCTACTAAACTCTACAGCCTTGAAAATCATAACAAGTGATGTCTGACTTTGGAAACTAGTTTAAAGAGGTCAAACAACAGATTCATGAGTTCATCCAAATCTCACAAAAAGCTTATGGACGTGATTATAATTTATAAGTCAGACATTGAAGTGAGTTGCTGTTTTTGTCTCTTCTGAGGAAGATTCATTCACAGGGAAACTTTGATCAGATTTATTAATGTTCATCCATTTATTAAAGTTGATCTAGATGAGTACATGGAAACTATCCGAAGTTCTGTTCATCCTAAAGCAGTGAAGCTGCATCTCTATTTTCATCAGGTGTGTATAATAAGGTGTACATGTATTCTTTTTTTCTTTTTTTTTGTTAACCTGGCAACACATCCCTTATAAAATTCACCCTGGTTAATTTTGGTTACTATAGTTAAACCATGGTAGCCAGAAATTAACCATGGTTTTGCTACACTAACCATAGTTCAGCCATGGTATTTGTAGTAAAACTATGGTTATACAAAAAACCATGGTTACTACACTTTTACTAAGGTAAAAAACATTTTTTTAATTTTCTTAAGGGATTTGCATTTGTGTATACTTTCTTTCTTTATTTCTTTTGATTTATTACTGTACTGCCTTAATGGTTTGATGTTTTCTACTGTTTAATAAAAATAAAAATGAAATCAGAAAAAAAGATTCTTGAACCTGCTCTGAAGTCCCGATCTGAACCAAATTATTTGTAATAAATATTTGAGAAATTATTGTTGTATCTGATTGTATTAGAGTGACAGTAAATGAAATAACATTGAAATAACATAATAATAATAACAACTTATTTAATGTCAAGCTAGTTGCCAACATTTTTCATTTTCATTTATTTGAACTTGATGTACTAAAATAACTCAAACTAAACTAAAAAAAAAAAAAATAATAATAAATATTATAAAATTAATTTAAAAATAATATAAAATTAAATGTTTTTAAATAACAATTATTCAAGTAATAAAATAATAACATTAATAATAAAATTAAAATAAAAACGATATAGACACATTTATACACATGATAAAAATGACAAAAACACAAAAAAATTACTGAAACTTTAACTAAATTAAAAAAAAGAAAAACAGAAAATACAAAAATGAAATCATGTTGTTGTATCATTAAAATAAAAACATAATACAAAAATAAAAACTAATTTAAAAACTAAAAAAAACTAATAGTATTTCAATGATACTAAAAGAACACTGTTCACAACTTAAAAATTAAAAAGTAAATAAAATAAAATAATTAATAAAATAATAAAATAATTTTATTTTTAAAAAATAAAAATAATTTGTTTTACAGTGTATATCAATTATATTAAAATAACATTACACACATTTTCAACATGATCCACTAACATCTTTTTAAAAAATATATATATTTTGATTGTAAAGTGGGCTTGTGCATGTTTATTTAGAATAAATGAGACTTGCTTTGATATTGTATCATTTAATGCAATTAAACTTTTTTTTTTTTTATGTGATTTAAGAGTCCAAAAACTTGTGGGGTCACTGTATGTGTGGTCAAACAGATGCAGGTTTAATAACTCACGAGAATGAGAATGCGCGGATCACTAAACTGTAAAGCATTTTTTTCGCTCGCAGCTTCATGAAGTCGCTTCTCTTGGCAGCGCGTTTGAGTCGCCGTTAGCATGAGTGTCAGGTGAATAGCGCCGCGGTTTCATCGGGGTTTGGACGGTCTTCTCATCCGTTCCCCCACAGAGGCACATCCTGACGCTCTCTGCGGGACGATGAGGCCGACAGCACCTTCAGCGAAAGCCAACTATCACTGGGGCAGAACCCGCAGAACGCCACCAGGGGCTGATTGACAAGCCACTGTGCATGAAAAACGTCTGCTCCTTCCAAAAATATTTGCTTGAGAGATAGCATTTTTGTGAATAATTCATCAGTGCATTTTTTGCCCTTTTTTTCTTGTTAATGCATAAAAATAATCATTTTAGGAGTTTCCGCTTTCACCACGGTCACCATGTAAAACACTGTAGCACCACATTCAATTTAAATTCCAGTGTATGCTTTAGCATATAATTATAAAATATTATTATTGTTTCATTATTATTATTATTGTTAAAAAATACTTTTATTATCATTATTATTATTAATAATTTTTTTCATATTTTTATTTTTTAGGAATTTGATAAATTTGATTTTTCATTAAAATGTGCTTACTCCATTTAAATTTACATGTAAGATTTGATTTTTAAATG
>NW_015549585.1:4186-7679 GCF_001515605.1 Sinocyclocheilus anshuiensis
ACTTCACCTCTAGACCAACTTTCCTTTTCAGCTGTTTTTTTTTATTTTTTTAATCACATTTATCCAAATTAAGTGAGTTTTTACTTAAAACAAGAACAAATATCTGCCAATGGGGTCAGAAAAATCAACTTAATTCAAAGGAAAGAAAAAATCCCTTGTTTTAAGCAAAAATGAACTGAAATTTAATAATTTTTTCAGAAAACCAGGCTTAATATCTCATATAATTTTGCTTCTCAAGTAAACGCATCCTGATTTAAGAATATTTGTACTGGAACACAAGACAAAAATACCGAGGAAAAACACTTCTTGCAGTTTCAGGAGAAACATCTGAGACAAAGCTGATCCCTGCACGAGCAGCCACTGAGGGGCAGCAGTGCAGCTGGACGGATCGGACGGGCGAGTGTGGTTTTGGGGGGTTTGTGCAGAATGACGGGGCTCCGCGGATGAATGAGGGATTAAAGATCACTGATAAAGACAAGCTGGGCTCTCGGGCGGCTCTGGGTGGAAGCGGCACAGTCGGGGCTGCCGGTAGATCTTCCGCAGCTCATTGTTGGGGCTCACAGGCCGAGAGAAGCATCCACGGGAGGGAGTTTAACCCCCGTGACTGCACTCAACAGCAGCATTGTTCTCACAAATCCCCTCAAACCCGCCTCTGAGACGGACAGATATTACAGCTTCAGCAGCACAATCCGGACGAGCCGTGTTTGCATGTGGGAAAAAATATTTACTTACAATACAAGGCCTCCCATTGTGATTTCTGCAACATGTTCCTGTGCTCCAGGTAGTGCAGGATGCGTCTGTCCTGTAGGGGGCGACACAACAACATGAATGTGTGAGCGCAGCTCATGCAATGCAGCAGATCATGCAACTTCGCAGGTGATGAAGTTCACAGAGAAAGATTTCAAGTGTGCAGCTGTAAAAAAAAATGTTGCTGCAATTAGTTATTACAACCTAAAATTTGTTGAGATAACTTAAATATCCAACATAACTAAAGTTAACTTTAGTATCAGAATGAACACTTACTTTTTTAAGTTGAAACAACTACTTAGGCTATTTTAATGTTAAATTTTAAGTGATTGCAGCAATAATTTTTTACACAAAAAGTAAATTAGCAAACACTTTTAACAACTTTTCAAATTTAAAAAAGGTTTCTTTGTAATTGTCCAAAAGTGAGTTGTGTTATTCGGTATATTTACCAGTGTTATTTTAGTATTATTATTAAAATTGATGAATATTTTGAATCAGTTTTAATTTTTATATTTCCTGTTTTAATTTTAATTGTTTTAGTAATTTTGTTGTGAATTTTGTCTTTTTTTGTAGTTTTTTAATGTCTATATATTTTTATTAATGTTTATTTCAATTTTAGTTCTTGTTATTTTGCTATACCAAGTTAAACTACATTAAAATGAGAAATGTCGCCTATATATATATATATATATATATATATATATTGTAACAGATCGGCCAGGCTCCACCACCACCCAATCACAACGATCTCTATCACCTGAGTACTGAGCACCTGCACCTGTCACCAATCAAGCACCTCATCAACCAGCCTGCATAAAAGCACACACCTCAGACACCCTCATTGTCTGGTCTCGTGTACACGTAGAGGACTCTCTGACTTTACTACTGCTTCCATTTGAATACTTCCTGCATTACTTACCTCCTGTGTTCCTCCTAGTGTCTCCTCGTCTCCAAGTGTCTCCTGTTCCTCCTAGTTCCTGGATCGCTGAGGTGTGTGCTCTTCCGTGTGCATTCCAGCTCCTGTAAAAGAAAGGACTCTGATCATTCCACTCATCATATCCTTTAAACTGTTCTACGAACTATACACTCACCGTGTCATCACCTGGATCCTACACCCGTACTCTCTGTGACCAAATAAACTTGATTGATATACTAACCTGTTGTGTCAGACCTCTTCCGTTACATCTATATAGTAAGGACATTTTGTTTTATGGTTTTAGTTTCAGTTAAAAGTGGTTTAATTAATGAATAAAATGAATTTTAAAAAATGAGTAAAAATGCAAATGCCCCCAATCTGACAACTTGAATTTTTTATATTTTAAAAATGTATTTAAAAAAATAGAAAAAATAAAAAAATAAACCAAAACTACAACTATGAAAACTTGCATTTTTATATTTAAAAAAATGTATAAAAATGTAAACAAATAATAATCATGATAATAATAATAATGCAAATGTCCCCAAACAGCTAAGAAAACTTGCATTTTTATGTTAAAAATGTAGATAGATAGATAGAAACGTGCTTTATACTTTCACTATTGCACCACCACAAAGAACCTTTTTGAATTTGAAAAGCTGTTATACTTTACTAATGTTTCAATAACATTCTCTATAGTAATAGTAACGGCAGTCTATTAGTTTGCCGCTTCAAACACTGTGGTGGTTTGTACCTCGCCTGACCTCTGAAATCTCACCTCTGCATTTCTGTCAAACATTTGTCAGCTCCTTCTGGCCTCCAGTGGCACAAAAACAGGCTCTAAAGGCCTTCCTGTCCGTTTTACTGGCTGTGTGGAACAAATAAGTGGCGTAAAACCGGCCTGGTTTTAATTGGCACTTCAAACAGTTCAAACACTGAGGTCATCTGAGAAACTCACAGGACGAGCCACACCAGACTGTAAGACACACTGATGCCACATAATACAGCATACTAGAATGATAAAGTCTGAATTTATGCTTAATATTCATTCAGAATGTTTCAATGATTGAATGGAGAGCTAGTTTACAGGATTCAAATGGATAAAGATGAAACATGGGCTGTGTTTGGAATGGACGGTATACTCTCGACCAATTAAATATTATGTAAATAAACAAATAATATGCAGTATATTGAGTTTCAAACAGTGGTATTTTCACATGACCTCATTAGAGCCAAGTGTGACTGTTTGTATTGAGTACAGAAACAGTAAAGTCTTTAGTGAGAGTCTGTTGGTGTTAATGACCACTAGGTGGCGCTAGAGACGCAGATCCTATAAAAAGAGTTTGATGCTGAGACTTTGAACTTGAATGTCCAAAGACCAAAACAGTCCAAATAAAGTCTTCATAAAAAATCTCAGATGCCAAGAAATATTTGTTGTGCATGCTATAAAGATCAAAAACTTTAAGTAAAAAATAAACAACAACAACTTGATTATGAGAAACTGAAAACAAAAATCCAAGACTTTTGTGAACGTGTGGATTTGGGGATTTAAATGTAACCGAGTATGAGAATTAGAGAAAGAAAAATGGAGAAGTTGAACCTCCGAGGTCATGAGAGTTGAAAAAGTAAATGTGTTTTTGTTCTCCATTTGGTGTTTTTACCCACTTCTCTACAGAGAGAAAGAGAGAGAGAGAGAGAGAGAGAGTTGCCTCTAAAGCCCGGTTTCTTTCACCTGAGCCATGAATGCAAAGAGCTGATCAAACCAGCTTTATCTAAATGAAGACACAGCTGTCTATTGTTTTTCTACTCTCTCTCTCTCTCTCTCTCTCT
>NW_015549585.1:8329-15585 GCF_001515605.1 Sinocyclocheilus anshuiensis
GGCATTATTGTGGTCCTCTGGAGAGCGTGCTGTTTAAGACCGCCTTGCTCCGGTGTATTTACCCATGACAGGTGTATGAATCACAGCCCGTCCCACACTGAGCATTACAGATCCACTCTAGCACGACAGCAAGACACGCTACAAAACGTAATGATCCTGTTAATCCACAAAGCGGCCAACACTGCAAATGAGAACAACAACATGACACAAACAACAACAACAAAAACATATCTGAAAATGAAATAAATAAAATGCAAAGCAGGGTTATTATAGTTTACTAAAACTAAAACTTGAACTGAACTTTAACTGAAATAAAATATTTAAAAATATATATTTTATCCTAGTGCTAAAACTTTAACTAAAATTAAAATGAAAAAAGAAAATATTAATATATTCAAAAACTATAATACTATTTCAGTGATAGTAAAATAACACTGATGTAAAGTAAAATGATATGACAAGACCGGAACAACTGTTATAAATCAATGAAACTTTCTGCAGATGCACAACATCCTAAATAAAATGAATCAATGCAACTATATATATATATATATATATATATATATATAATAAAATGTTTCAAAATGAAAATGAATTAAGAGGACATAAACTACCTACCGTCAAAATCAATTAACGAAACGTTCTAAAGATCCAAACTTTCGCTATTGTAACATTAAAGTCCTTATTATGATTTGATCTTAGTATTTTTCACAATATTATGAGAAAATGTTCTTGATGCAACATTTCAACATTCTTTAAAGGCTTGCTTAATTCATTATTATTTTGTATTTCTTATTAATGTATTATTTATATTATTTGATTTTACTGTATCTGATTATTTTAAAAAGAACATCTTTGCAAATGTTGAAACATTTTTTTCCCTTATTAGTTCCCACAATATTTAATTGTGTGTAATTTTTATTTATAACCAATTCATTTTTATTTGTAGTATAGTTGTATTTTATTGTATCGATAAAAAAATATTTTTAAATGATGGAACGATTTTTTCTTAATAGTTCCCACAATTAGCTGTACCTTATGATGTAAATACACTGACCAACACAAACCATTACAAAGAAACTTTTTTTAATTTTAAAAGTTGTTACATTTCACATTTAAATAACATTCTACTCGCACGAACATTCTAACCTTTCCACAACTAAAATGGAATGTTTCTAAAGTGCGAGCTTGAGCGCAGACCACTTTAACCATTCTAACGGGACATTCTTTTAGTTTTGTCGTGCAGTCCGCTGTCTTGCTGTGGACTGGCTTTGTGACCCCCTCCCATTGTGTGTTTGGAGAGGGTTCGGGGCCCGACGGCGGAACAAACGGCCGGTCGTGCCGCAGCGTCGCCGTGTTCCACCGACTCACGCTCGCAGTTTTGCTGGCGGTACGGAAGCGTCGCCCATCTGGACTCGTTCCTCCACAAAACGGCAAAAAGATTCAGATTTGAGCTTGATTAGGTCGTGTTTCAATTCTGTCCTTCAGAGGAATGACTTGTGAAGCGAGTTGTGCGTGTTTAACCCCTCATCTCCTATAGAGATGATTTTATAATTTCACCGTCGCTTCTGGCTAAAATAATCATTCATAATAACTCTTCCTCCAGTGAAAATGTCCATCACAGTTGTCTCTCACATCAAAATCCAGCCACATATTTGTTTAGAGCTGTTTTGGCTTGTAAACAGTGCTTGATCTGTGCAGATTTCTCTCCTGATTCACACCAGACCACTTTTTCACTGAAGGAAGCGTTATTATGGATATTAGAGGACTCATATTTTGGTCAGAAGCAATGGTTTAAAGGAGATGCACAACACAAGTTTAATCTCTCAAATATTCAATTATGCATTGCTGTTACATTATAAAACATCAAGCAATTATGCATATAATTATGCATTCAGTAAGTTGTCTTTTTAATGTCATATAGACTTTTTAATTGTTTAAATAAGCGTTCAAATCCCTTTTATTTTACATTGTATCTTTAGATCTGAACCGTATTTTTGTCGTCAATCAGTATGTTTTTATGCACAGTAGCTGTACGTTGCTGTAAGCAGGTTTTTGTGTAGCTGAGTTACAGAATGCACAAATGACTCAATGCATAATTGTCTGACATTGCATAATGTAACGGCAATGCATAATTGAATATTTGATTAAATAGAAGTTGTGCATCTGTTAGTCCAACTTGTTGCATTTTTCCTTTAACTAAAGGGTTTACACGGCATTATAAAAAGACTAATTAGTGCATGCATAATTGTTTGACATTGTATAATGCATAATTAAATATTTGACGGATTAAATAAGCATTGTGCGTCTCCCTCTGACTTTTGGAGCAAACACACAGCGCTGAGGCCAGACGAGACCAGACCAAAGCCAAACCACAATCTCATTATCAATGCCTGTTAGTCCAACGTTTCAAAAATTGGACTAAGTGTGATTTTACTCTGACTGAAGTATTTGCATGACATATTAGAAAGACAAATTATTGCATGCATAATTAAATGCATCATTGTTTGACATGTGGGATTATACTCGGACTACTATGCTTTTACAATGTTGAGAAAAGTTTTGATGCAGCATGGTTCAACATTTTTTCTTTAAATATTTATTTACAGCTTTTCGTCCAACATTTCGGAAATTAGAGTGTTGCGACTCTGATTTTACTCTGAAAAAGTGTTCTGGTCTGAATCAGGAGAGAGATCTGCACAGATAAAGCAGCGTTTAAACAGCTCTAAACAAATATGTGGCTGGATTTTGACGTGAGAGACAACAGCAGATGGACTTTTTTTTCACTGGAGGAAGCGTTATTATGGATTATGGACTCATATTTTAGTTAAAAACGTCTTAATGCTGGATTTGTTTCAGCTTTTGTCTTCTCCAGATGTGAACTGATGGACTGGAGTGCTGTGGATTACTTGTGGATTATTGTGATGTTTTTATCAGCTGTTTGGACTCTCATTCTGACGGCACCCATTCACTGCAGAGCAAGTGATGCAATGCTACATTTCTCCAGATCTGATGAAGAGACAAACGCATCTAACAGCTGGGATGGGCTGAGGGTGAGCACATTTCCAGCACATTTTCATTCATGGGTGAACCATTCCTACTCTTTCTGAAAGTAAAGGCTCTGTGCTATGAGTGTAGAGTCGGCTGACTGAGGTCGACGGCAGCGTATCTCTTTTGTGCGAGCTGTGAAACCGCTGACTGCGGAACGTGAGAAGGAAAGAAAGGTGAGTGAGCAGGGACGTCCCGTACGTGGCTCCTCCTTTTGTTCTCTGTGCTCCTCTTGTTCGGCGAGGAAGGCCTCAGAGACTGCAGGCCTGAAAAACGCCGTCTGACTAATCGAGACTCATCTCGCTAAACTCTGCGTCACCTCTCCTCCTCCCAATCCAAACGTCACACCTGCATTCATGGGCTCTCCTGTGAGGACCCCATCTCCGCCGCGGGAGTCACTGTATGCATGTCCAGCTGGGAGCAGCTTATCTGCCTGAATAAAACAGCTACATTTCCTGAGAGTGGACGGATGATGAGAGAAAAACCTTCTGAACTAACCTTCTCATACACCGGTGTCTTTGTGTTTCTCATACGGTAGATGATCAGACCTGAAATGAAGGAAAGCATAAAGATTATTTAAAGCTGATGTGTCCTTTTTTGCTGTAGGCTTATAATCACTAACAAAAACTATTAAAAATATACGTATATGTCAATTGAAATAACGCTGAAAAAAATTAAATGTACTGTAAATATTAGATGAATAAATTAGATAAAAATAAGTTTGATCTGTATATTTCTGAGGGAAGCCTTATATGTTCACCAAGGCTGCATTTATTTGATAAAAAATACAGTAAAAATTTTGAAATATTATTACAATTTAAAATAACTGTTTTCTATGTGAATATCTGTTCGAATGTAACTTATTTCTGTGATGCGCAGCTGTATTTTCAGCATCATTACTCCAGTCTTCAGTGTCACATGATCTTCAGAAATCATTCTAATATGCTGATTTGCTGCTCAAGAAACATTTCTGATTATTATCAATGTTGAAAACAGTTGTGCTGCACATTATTTTTGTGGAATCTGTGATACTTTTTATTTTTCATGATTCACAGATGAATAGAAAGTTCAAAAGAACAGCTTTTATTTGAAATGGAAATCTTTTGTAACATCCTTCCTTAATAAAAGTAATAATTTAAAAAAAATAAATCTTACTGACCTCAAACCTTTGAACAGAGGTATACATGTATGATGTTTTATTTGGTAAGAAGACTAAAAATTAAAAAAATATAAATATGAGTTGAAACTTTCATAATTATCATTTAGTTTAAGTTGAAGCACTAAATTTACTGATTGGAAATAAGAACTAAGACTAAAATAAATTAAATAAAAACCAAGAACTAAAAAAATGACAATAGCACATAAAGTTACTAAAACTTAAATTAAAAATGATAATATAAAAATATATTTAAAAAACTGATATAAATAAAAATATAAACTTATATGAAAACAGAAATATAACTGAAAATAAGTCTCTTATGCTAAATTTGTTTTATTTAAAATGAAAACTGAAAAATATCAAATTAAATATATAATAAATATTAATATTTCTACATACATTAAATGTATATATATATATATATATATATATATATATATATATATATATATATACTGTATAAATATTAAAACCTAACACACACACACATATATATGCAATATTAATAAAACATTATTTAAAAAATAACACTATATAAAAAAATACTAAAATAACACTGTTTAGATGTTAAGAAACTTTCTCCTGTGCCATTTTACCATGAAATGCTGTTTGCAAACCTTTATACTTTCATCACATGTAAAAAGGGAAGTTTTGTAGCATTTGCGCTCCATCATTTCTCAAACCATGTGTCTTTTTACTTCACTAAGCGATCAGATTCTCCATTTTCACCTGCTGGACCATAAAACAGGTGAAGCCCCCCACAGACACACATTAAAGGAGCAACCTGAGAGCAGAATATCTCTGGATATCTGCAGGAGGATCGTTTCTGCGGCCTGGACCTGTTTTCCATCTGCAGATGTTGTTCCTGCCTGATATTTTGATACTGTTGTGATAGGGCGAAGGTCACGACGGATTTAACACTGATAAAAATCGTTTCCCGAGGGCTAAGCAGGATATTCATGATTTCAGCCTGACATCACACTTGTCTATAAAACGCCTGTCACGTGTGTTTTGTTTGTTCAGGAGCATGATTTTGTACAGTCCACCTCGGTGACTGTTACACATTATGTTAGCAGACGTCGCGACTGCCGATGAACCCTAGTTAGCTAGACGCTCCTGATCCCTCATGAGGACATGTCTGAAATACCTTCAGCACTATCAGAGTAAATGAGCCTTATGGAAATGCTTATGAAATGAGAGCAGCGAACGCTTTGAATTCCTCACATTACCACAGATACAGCAGACCTGAATCACGCTCAGAGAGACCGTCTGTCTATCTGTCCATCATTATAGGTTGTGTGAGACAAGAGATCTCTTTTGAAACTCCAGAGGAGACACAATTAAGATCAACTGAGGTAATTTTGTCAGGAGAACAAAGGCACCATTTGAAATATTCAACTATTTTTATAATCTAATTGAAGGATACTGCATGAATGAAAACATTGAGATGCAAAACAAAACAAAACAAAAACTGCATTCAAAAGTTTGGGGTCGTAAGATTTTTTCATGTTTTTGAAAGAAGTCACTTCTGCTCACCAAGACTGCATTTATTTGATCATAAAATACAGTAAAAATTGTAAAATATTATTTCAATTTAAAAGAACTGTTCCCTTTCATGGGAACTTCGAATTGCGTCCTCTAGGGGTCGCTATGGGGAACGCCTCGTCGTGACCCGTGTCTGAAGCTGATTAATATTTTTGTGGAAACTGTGACACATTTTATTTTTCAGGATTCGCAGATGAATAGAAAGTTCAAAAGAACATCATTTATTTGAAATAGAAACTGCAACATTATAAACAGAAACATTTGTAACATTATAAATATCTTAAATGTCACTTTTGATCAATTTAATGTCTTTGTTGAATAAAAGCATTCATGTTTTTAAAAAGAAAATCTTACTGACCCCAAACTTTGAAATGGTAGTGTACATGTTTAGGGTGGATTAATGATTTATTTGGTAAGAAGACTGAAAACGACAATTAAAACATTTAACAAATAAACTGCAAGATGCATGAATAAAAGTCCACATGGCATTTGTTGATATTCAATTCTAATTGTATAAATAATTTTTTTCAATTTATCTAATAATTTCATTTGCTTAAAAATGAATATTCAATATTAACGGCGCGCATATGTATACCATATCGGTTTTGATATATTCCACCCAGGTTTGTAACCTCAAGTGGCATTTAATTGCAATTTTCCCAAGTAGAATTTCGGAAATTCTGACTTTCCATCTCAATCGGAATGCAGCATTAGAACAGTGTAGAATTCATCACTGATTAACACCATACTTGTTTACATTTCAAATTTGCACATATCATACCTGTACATCATAATTGTCTATATTATATTTTGTGTTTTTGCTTTTTTGTACATTGTCTATTTTGTATATTTTTATATTATTATTTTTATTATCTGTGTCCTGTCTTGTCATTCTGTTGCACTGTGGAGCTTCTGTCACTAAAACAAATTCCTCGTATGTGTAAACATACCTGGCAATGAAGCTCATTCTGATTCTGATTCTGATCTGATCACAACTAGTAAGACACACTCTCCAGGAGCGTTTCATGCTAAAATCATTCAGCTGAACTAACAAGAGTCCAGAAACCTTTTCACATTCTTTTCCTGTCTCGTCTGTCCTGAAAGCTCTCGCACTAGAGCTCAAGTCCACGTACAAGTGTGTGTGTGTGTGTGTGTGTGTGTGTGTGTGTGTGTGTGTGTTTGTCAGGGGGAAGGAGGTCACGTTGAGTAACCTGAGAGCTCTGACTCCGGCTACAGCTGAATCTAAGAGGAACCGGCCATTCCCTAAACCGGCCATTTAGGGAAGTCGTGGCCTAATGGTTAGAGAGTCGGACTCATAACCCAAAGGTTGCGGGTTCGAGTCTCGTACCGGCAGGCCATACTTGGCCACGTCACGTCACGTCTCTCTTAAGAGCGTGTTTGTGTGCACGCTTATCCAGAGCAGTGACAACATCCAGGTCCCCGTGCAGGACATACAGTGGGTACGGAAAGTATTCAGACCCCCTTCAATTTTTCACTCTTTGTT
>NW_015549585.1:15595-15735 GCF_001515605.1 Sinocyclocheilus anshuiensis
GATCTCATTTATAATCACAAGTTCAGGTTTCCAAAACAAGGACAATTTTCACATTTTGTCAATCGCAAAGAATCTTTAACAGTTTATTCAATGTTATATATATATACATATATATATATATATATATATATATATATCAA
>NW_015549585.1:15832-19221 GCF_001515605.1 Sinocyclocheilus anshuiensis
ATATCAACTAAAAAGACAAATAAATAAAAAGTCAAGTAAACCAACTAAAAAAAATGTATATCCTGACAAAATATGGACTAAATTTAAAGGACAGACAAAAACTGTGACTAAAACATTAATACCCACAGCACTTCACTGACTGACTGTCAAACAAAACAAACTTACCAAGAACACTAGCAACCACTTGTCTATCACCCTGGTCCCCTTAGCAACAACATAGTAATGTAATTTAAAAAAATACCTTAGCAATTCCCCGGCAACCACCCACACCATTCTAGAATCACAGCAGCTGCAGGAATTCCTGTCATGTCTTTCTGTCGAGCCGCGACTCCAAAACGGAGCTTTACGGGAGATTTCTCTGCCAGCGCGGCCCATGGATCATGTTTAATTACATTAGAAATCAGCCGAGGGATTGAGAGTGTAAACACTGCAAACAGGCCCTCAGCTGTGGGGTTTTTATGTGAGTGTGTGATGATCTTCTGCAGGTTTATTGCGGAGCGCTAAAGTTCAGGTGTTGGCACGCGTGCGGAGCACTTTTAAAGTGATGATGCCTCACTTTACTAATGTAATCCTACTGCTGCTCCTGAAGACATTGAAGTGTGATACATTCTGAGAGGCGTTCAACACTACAACACTAGTACAGCTAAACTAGGGCTGCACCATTATGACAAAAATCATAATTGTAGATTATTCCCTTGAAATTGTAATTGTGATTGCGATTATTAATTACAATGATCACAATTTACATTGAATGATGTTTATACCATTGTTTGAAGGAAATGCATGCCATATTTTTATATGAAAATAAGCTGAAAACACTCATCCTGAATTTTTTTTATTGCTTTTTATAGCATTAAGTCTCAGTTGTCAACTAACCTATACATTGGACTGGTTTCTTCTTAAAACAATGGAAAAACCCTTAAGAAAACTTTTAGAAATGATGCAGAATAACATAAGTGAGATAATAAATAAGATTTTTTGTATTTTTCAGTTTCATTTTCGTTTTATGTTTTATTTTGTTGTGTTTTTGTCATTTCTATTATTTATTTTAAACATGTCTATATAGTTTTTAATCATGCCATTTAAGTTTTCGTTTTAGTTATTTTTTATTTTCACTTTAATTTTAGTAAGCTTTATCAATTTTATTGTTTGTCATTATTATTACTATTATTTAAAAAAACTGTCTATATAGTTTTTATTCATTTTATTTAAGTTTTCATTTTAGTTATTTTTTATTTTAATTGTAATTTTTAAAGTTAAAGTTTTATCAATTTTATTGTGCATTTTTGTCATTTTTATTTATTACTATTATTTTATAAAACGGTATGTCTATATAGTTTTTTTATTGATTTTATTTCAGTTTTAACTATAGCTGAAATCATTTTTAGATTTTATAAAAAAAAATTATATTTCATTTTCAATTATTTAATTCATTTTTTTTTTTTATTTCAAGTAATGAAAATGTTTTTGTTCTGGTTTTAGTTTCAGTTCATTATAATAACCCTGTTATATTGTTCCGCACAAATGAATTAAGACGAGTAATTTCCTGATCTAATTACCAGGCACCTGACTCAGTAAAACCTCAGAGTAGTTTGTTATTGAAAGGATAATGCTAACGGTCAATGTTTTGCTATGCAAAGTAGCTGTAGTACGCTTAAGTTCTTTAAAGGTCTTGGTTCAAAAGGCCAAGCAGCTGTTGTTGATTGGCTTTAATTAGTCTGGATGCTAAGTATAAGCCACATGAAGGTGAGAGTAAGCTAAGCTTATTCTAATGTCAGCTACATGCACATGCAACCTGATTGACCCCGTGCACAAACACGCTCTAAATGCATTCGCACAATTAATGCTGCATGCTTCTGCAGGCCTGATTCTTCTAATCCGACTGCTTTTGCCATGATTTGCCTGGTACTTGTAGTGTTGAAAGCCATTACTGGTTTAGAGTGCCTCCTCTAAGGCTTTTAAAGTCCTTATGTAAACATGCTAAAGTCATGCAGCCATCTGACCGTAAATAGCTGGACGGCTCAAAAACATCCTTTAAAGCCCAAACTTTTTTGTCAGCTGAACCCCTAAGACATAACATTTTTACTTGAAGAAGCCCTGAGATTTTAAGATAATATTTAAATAATTTAACAGCACCTTCACATGTTCACAATCTCAGATGTTGGCTTATAGTCCCATGACATGCAGCAAACAGATAAAATATCTAATCTTTTTAGTAAGTGTTTTATTTTGATTGTTGGGCAACATGGTTTGGTCTAAAAACATATGTTGTGGTTATTTTATTATATATTCCGATTTGATCCGTGACATTCAATTTAATTAATATTTTCACTCAATGGTTACTTTTATGGGTGTTCACAACTGACTAAATTCTTTACAAAAAACAACTAACACTACAAGTTACAATACAAATATTTATGACTGAAATTTTTCACTTTTAAATGTTCAGACCCTTAAGTTTTTAACATGCCAAATCTTCAAGCTTATATTTTGGCGTAAATGCTGTAAACTTATGTGCAATTGAAATAAAGTGAACCAAGGGCACATTGTGTGAAATCTATTTCAGTTTTTATTTGTTTATTTATTTTAACTTTAAAATTTCCCAATTAGCATATGTTCTTTTCAGGGCCGATACCGATTATTACAGATCAAGTAGACCGATAATAACCGATATTTTGAACCGATATATATGTCTGGTGTAAAAATTAAAATTAATGTCAAAATTAAGGATAACAAGGGCTCTGACAAAAACTTTCTTTAAATGCTTTTAAATTATTTTATCGGCAAATTGGTTTTGAAAATGAAAAAATTCATCATGCTCTTTTTGTTTACCACTAGCACATGCTGATGACGTTTTATTTTTCTATAATTTTTCAATAGGTGTCATCATTGTACAGTGTGCATACATGTCTTACCCAAGTTTATCAGATCCATGTCGCCTTAAAGCCTTCTACCCACTGCACGGATTTAGCAATCCTATAAGATCATTGGAAATCACACTGTGCGACATGGATCTGATAAACTCGGGTACGACATGCATGCACACTGTACGATGATGACACCTATTGACTCGTAGGCTACGACGCACGTTACTATTGAAAAATAAAACGTCATCAGCATGTGCTAGAAGTAAACAAAAAGAGCATGATGAATCACACTTTGGCAGTTGTAGCTTTTATGTGTGTTGAAAAAAAGTGGAAGTGGCGAAAGAGGAAGGGATACGAGCTTGACATAAGCAGTTTTATGTTTTAGCGCCGTGTCGCGTTGATTTCATGTCGCATTTTTATTGGCTGGCCAGTAAACGTGGGTCGTAGCAGCAAACTCACACTGCGATGATCATGCTGAATTTCTGACACTGTCAGAAAATGATCGTAGGCTATCTTTGGTCA
>NW_015549585.1:23146-23875 GCF_001515605.1 Sinocyclocheilus anshuiensis
CGCGTTGATTTCATGTCGCATTTTTATTGGCTGGTCAGTAGACGTGGGGTGTAGCAGCAAACACACTGTACGATGATCATGCTGTATCTCTGACACTGTCAGAAAATGATCGTAGGCTATCTTTGGTCAACGGCCTCTCTCACTGTACGACATAGGACCACCATTTAGGAGCCACGATCACAGAAATCGCCACGATTGTTTCACGATGCCAATCTTTCCTCTGGGACAGCCGAAAATCATGCAGTGTGTCTCGGGCTTAAGATAAAAATGGTTCTTCTATGGCTTTGATAGGAAAACCCCTTGTAGGAACCGTGTATTGTACATATTAGATATTTCTAAGTGAACAAGGGTGCTTATCCTGGCGTTGTTATTTAAATTAGCCGCCCTCGGCCCCCTCTCTTGTTCTTTCTGTCTCTCTAGGGCCATCGTCGCTAATTAGCGTGGTTGATCTGAGGAGGTGGAGCGGCCAGCTGAATCTGTGACTGTTGGAGCAGTGATGATTAAGAGGCGTTCAGGGATTAGAGCGCTACAGCGGCCGCTTTGCCCCTCGCCACTGCCTAATTCTGATTAACGAGAGACCTTCTGCCTTAAATCCCCCTGACCGACCCTCAGCCCACCACAAAACAAGGGGCAGAGCATCACACCCATCGAAAACATACACGCACACACACACACACACACACACACACACACACACACACACACACACACACACATATATACATGATA
>NW_015549585.1:23984-25449 GCF_001515605.1 Sinocyclocheilus anshuiensis
GAAAACATACACGCACACACACACACACACACACACACACACACACACACACACACACACACACATATATACATGCTCAAGGCCTCCTCCACCTGCAGATCGCACAGGACTAATGAAACCTCAGTTTAAGCCTGCCCTCTTCCCGCCATTTTTATTGGCACGGTCCATATGGTGTTCATTAGATAAACGAGGGAACGAGGTGGGACGGTGGGTTTGGCTGGAGGAAACGGAAAGGGCTATTTACACATTTCCATTCTGTGTACAACTACAGAGGTCCTCAAATATAAAAGACAACAGGGTCACATTCAAACAAATGCGAAAAAAGGGTTGCGATTATATTTAGGGGAGAGTGGGGTAAACTGTGCCAATTCTTACTTAACTTGTCCTCTAGGCAAACAGAAATGAGAAAGAAGTAAATCTAATGTGCCTTTTTATAAGTCAGTTTATCAAATGAAATTAGAAGAAAGCACCCACAGAAATATGATTTCTCATATCTCGTTTTAGGGTGTTCGTTGCAAACAAAAAAGATGAATATTAGGGGAATACTTTAACAATTTACATTTCAAAAACAAACGCGAACATACGTTTACGAATGCACAATTCAAGTTGCATATTGCTGCACATTATTCATATTCCTATAAAGGAACCAAGAAAAATAAAACTGACTAATTTACCCTAAAGAAGCTGCGGCACACTTTTCCCGATTCATTTATTGCTTTATTGGCATGACATACTTATATTGCCAAAGCATTGTACATAGCAAAATAAAAACAAAAATACATATAAAATACATGCATATATATATATTTATATAATGGTACTACACTCAATACCTCTTAGTTTGTGGCCCCACAGTCAACATCTAATAATTCAAGAAGCCAAGCTTTAGCTAAATCATTTACATGGTTTTATATATTGGCAACTGACCAACTTTTTGCACCATCTGATATAAAATTCATTAGTAATGCTGTACATTAAGGTTCATTTGTTAACATTAGCTAACTATTTCAATAAACAACACTTCTTTATTCATCTTAGTTAATGTTATTTTCAACATTTACCAATACAGTTTTTAAAAATCATCAAAAGGAACATTTAATGCAATGAGAACATGAATCAACCATACATTTCTATTAAATAACATTAAGACGAATTAATTTTTTTTAAATTGCTAAAAATATACAGATTTAATAAATGAGACCTTGTTGTGATGTGTCACCTATTGATTTCACTTGGAAATAAATCTTAGAAAATTTCCATGCAAAAAAATTGTTTATTTTTAAATTAGCATTAAAAAAAAAAACATTAAATCTTATATACTGTAGGTGTATACGATAATCACATGACATAATTGTGCATTGTTTGCACTATTATTACAGTTAAACAAAACTCAAACCAGAAATATATGTATATATATATATATATGTATATATGTATGTATGTATGTATATATATATATATATAT
>NW_015549585.1:25701-26333 GCF_001515605.1 Sinocyclocheilus anshuiensis
GTCCATAACGAATCGATACCCACTGCCGCTGCCTCACCCAGCCTCTCCGCTCCAGCATCAGAGCCCATGATCACGGATAGCTACCACCTGTCGTCCACGGAACGATCTCGGAGACTCACCCGTGGCCTATGTCTCTACTGTGGATCCAATGAGCACCAGCTCCGCACCTGTCCCATTCGTCCAGGCCGTCGTATCCTGGGATGCCCCTGGCTCGCCAAACATCAACCCACCATCGCCTGGAAGTCCGGAGAACGGAGAAAGTGGAGTGTGGAGTGTAAACAGGAGTGTCTCCGGGATCTGCCTATCCCGATCTCCGTCGGGAACGACCTCCCTGTCTGTTCCACCTCGGTGGAAAGCCCGGATTCATCGCCTGTCACTCCTCCTCCTCCCGAATATCAGGCGTTCCAGGACGTGTTCAGCAAGCTCGCTGCCACTCACCTGCCACCTCACCGGCCATGGGACTGTGCCATTGACCTGCTGCCTGGGGCCCAATTACCCAAAGGACGTGTCTATCCCCTGTCGATCCCGGAGAGAGCCGCCATGGAGGAGTACGTGCAGGAAGCCTTACAACAGGGGTTCATCCGTCCATCCACCTCACCCGCAGCGTCGAGCTTCTTCTTCGTGGCCAAGAA
>NW_015549585.1:27269-28032 GCF_001515605.1 Sinocyclocheilus anshuiensis
TGGCATTACCAATGCATCCATCTAATGATTCATTAAAAACAACATACAGAGGAAGTAATGCTAAAATCAGTGCCAGGTATTTTTTTTATGCTCCGGTTTAGTGCTTTGACTCGAACAGAATCTGCAGCGTTATCAATATGCAAATCATGAATTATTGAGCAGCCTCAATTATGCATGACTGACTTCCCTCTGCTGTTCAGGATGTCAGCACAAATTGCATGAATGAATGGCTCTATAAAACACTATAATATGTCTTTTTGAACCAAAAAAAATATGGTTAGTAATTTAAATACAGTATACTGTATATTGTCACGGAAACACCTGCCTCACCAGCCGAATCAGCCTCCTACACCCGCTCACAATCACCTGATTACTGATCACTGACACCTGCACCCACTTACCACACCAGTCAAATACACACTCACCTCAGTCACTCGTCGGCTGGTCTCAAGGTTACAAGCTTCTCTCTATGGGTTCCTTGCCTCCCGATCTGCTTGTCAAGCCTCGGATTCCTCAGTTCTCGGCCGGAGGACCAAAGGGCCGACCCCAGATAAGACTGTGTTCTCTGCTTCCATTAATTCCTAAGTTGATTCTTTTCTGTTGGAAGCTACTCCTAAGTTCCTTTTAAATAAAATCCCAGACTTACGTTAACCTGTCTGTTTGCCTCTTTGTCCCGGATGTGACAGAAGACCACGGACTCATGGATTCTCGGAGCACATCCTCACTGGAACCCTTACCCATCCGGACTGTCACCCCCTCCCCA
>NW_015549585.1:28060-36065 GCF_001515605.1 Sinocyclocheilus anshuiensis
CGCCTCCCCACACGCCTGTCCCATGGCCCGGCCAGCAAGCTTTTCGGGTGAGGCAGCCTTCTGCAGCGGGTTCCTGCAGCAATGTTCCCTCTACCTGGAGATGCAACCACACCTGTCTGTGACCGAGCGGGCCAAGGTGTCGTTCATTATCTCGTTGCAGTCTGGACGAGCCTGGCAGTGGGCCGAAGCCTTGTGGAATGCACAGAGCCCATGGATTCACTCGCTGGATGGCTTTGTGAAACACTTCCGGGAGGTATTCGGCCAATCGACCACGGAGGTCACAGTGCATGAGGAGCTCTTTCAACTGCGGCAAGCCGAGTTATCCATCCACGGGTATGTGCTGCGCTTCCGCACTCTCGCCGCCAGCAGCGGCTGGAACGAGGCCGCCCTGCTCTCGGTGTTCCGGCGAGGCCTCAACCCACCTCACCGGCCATGGGACTGTGCCATTGACCTGCTGCCGGGGGCCCACTTACCCAAAGGACACCTCTATCCACTGTCGATCCCGGAGAGAGCCGCTATGGAGGAGTACGTTCAGGAAGCCTTGCAACAGGGGTTCATCCGTCCGTCCACCTCACCCGCAGCGTCGAGCTTCTTCTTCGTGGCCAAGAAAGATGGGGGCCCGCCCACCGGGCACTATGAGTACCGGGTCATGCCCTATGGGCTTTCCAACTCACCCTCCATATTCCAAAACTTCATGAACGATATCTTCAGAGAAATGCTCAACCGGTTCGTCCTCGTCTATATAGACGACATACTCATTTACTCACCCACTCTCGAAGCACACCGTAACCATGTCACCCAAGTACTCCAACGCCTCCGCCAACACCGCCTGTGTCTCAAGGCAGAGAAATGTGAATTTCACCTATCCACCGTTCACTTCCTGGGCTACATCGTCACCCCTGCAGGAGTGCAAATGGACCAGAGGAAGGTGGATGCCATCGCCCACTTCAGCCAGTTGGCGGCACCACTTACCTCTCTCCTCCGATGGAAGGCCAAACTCCTCACCTGGACCCCGGAGGCCCACCAGGCATTCAGCCAGCTCAAGACCGCCTTCTGTACGGCCCCAGCCCTTTCACATCCAAACCCCAATCTCCGCTTCGTGGTCGAGGTGGATGCCGCGACCCTGGGAGTGGGCGCCATCCTGTCCCAATGGCGAGGTGAACCCCCCGTGCTCCATCCATGTGCGTATTTCTCACGGAAATTATCCCCGGCGGAGCAGAACTACGACGTGGGAAATCGGGAGTTGCTGGCCATCAAGCTCGCTCTGGAAGAGTGGCGGCATTGGTTGGAGGGTGCCAAGCATCCTTTTGAGGTGATCACCGACCACAAGAACTTACAATACCTCCGAGAGGCCAAACGTCTTAACCCGAGGCATGCCCGCTGGGCTCTGTTCTTTACCCGCTTCCACTTTGTGTTCACGTACCGTCCAGGGGCTAAGAATGTCCGAGCGGATGCGCTTTTCCGCCAACACCAGCCAGATCCTACCCCCGAAGAACCAGAGCCCATCCTGCCACCTTCCGTCTTCATGTCCCCTATTCAATGGGCACTCACCGACCAGATCCGTGCTGCCACTCTCACCGAACCCGCTCCGCCGGGAGGTCCAGAGGGGAAGAACTATGTCCCATCCACCCTGCGTATCACCTGTTGCTTTTATTATTAGTTGTTTTTAGTTCTTCAAGTTGAACTAAATTTTAAAAATTAGATTTTTTTCATGGCAACTAGCTGAAGTTTAAGGGGTTTTAATATTTTATTCTATTTAAGCTAATGTTTATTTTTTTCAAGTAATGAAAATTGGTTTAAGGTACAGTTAATTAAAACTAAAATTAAAAACCATTTAAAAAATTGTTTCTTGAAGTAAACATTAACTGAAAATTATATACCCACTGTATATATATATATATATATATATATATATTTCAGCTAGTTGTCAAGTAAATATTTCTCATTTTTCATTTTGTTTAACTTGATGAACTAAAATAACTAAAACTGAAATAAAAAATTATAAATACTACATATAATGTATATTGTACACACGAAAAGACTAAAAATTACAACAAAGCAATAAAATTACAACTAAAAAACTAAAATAAAACTATAACGGTATCTCAATTGACTAAAACGGAATCAGTCACTTTCTCACAAAATTGCATGAAATTAAGTTTTGGAAGTCATATTTGTTCTGTTGCCTAGTCCAAATGCAATATTTACATCCTCTAGTCTCACATTCACAGGTCAGAGTTCACCAAACTTCATAGTCTATGCATATGCTTGTGTTCCCATGTGAAGCGAATGGGGCCCAAAGTCTAGTGAGACCGCACCTTTAAGAGCGAGCGTGTTCTTTGAGGGTCATACATCACTTCTATCACGAAAGCTATACGGATGATGCTGGATCGGTTCCTGCACTCGACGGCACTTTAAATAGGTTCTAATTTTCTCTTTTCTTTTCATCTCTTCTCTAGTTATTGTGGTAATTTCAAGTTCACCTCCGCTGCTGCCCGAGGGCTGACAGTACCTCTGTGTGCCCTCCGTAATTATAGTCAGTCCTCCCAAAAAATGTGATCCCTGGACTTTTGTCCGTCAAGTGTCGTGACAGAGGAACAAAAGCACCTGTGATTTAACTGCAACAAAACTCCCTTTTGTCAAAGCCTGAATGATTTCTTTTGCCTATTGGAAATGAGGTCGCCCATTCGGATTCATCATAAATCATTAAATTTACGTCATTACTATACATTTTGAGCGGCACATTTTTTTGTTCGTTAGGGTGTTACGGCCACGTGAAGATATGAAAGTAGTGGATCATTTCATACTGTCAATTTATCTTCACATGATTGAACTGATGCCAAACTATGACAATGGCCAAGAAGGTCAAAGTGCGTTAGTCCACATTGCTTACGTTGATACATTAATAACATAAGGCATGTGCACAGTTATTTCACATAAAACAAAAGCATAAACACATCAACAAAACATTCAATATATCCTTAGACAGACTGAAGCAAAGCATGACCAGGGGAAAAAAGCAAAAGCATGCTAGGAGAAATCTGTTGTTTAAAGTTGTGACCAAATGTTCAAGAATTCTGCTGCATTAATTAACTTAAATTGAGCAAAAATATTACACTACTACAAGAATTGCTGTAACTTAAAGGAATAGTTCACCCAAAAATTAAAAGTTGTTGAAAATGTGCTCACTCTCAGGCCATCCGAGATGTAGATGAGTTTGTTTCTTCGTCAGATTTGGAGAAATGTAGCATTGCATCACTTGCTCACCAGTGGATGCTCTGCAGTGAATGGGTGCCGTCAGAATGAGAGTCCAAACAGCTGATAAAAACATCACAATAATCCACAAGTAATCCACAGCACTCCAGTCCATCAGTTAATGTCTTGTGAAGACAAAAGCTGTGTGTTTGTGAGAAACAAATCCATCATTAAGAGGTTTTTAACTTCAAACCATAATTTCCAGCTAAAATACAAGTCCATAATCCATAATAACGCTTTCTTGTCTGAATCAGGACAGACATCTGCACATATCAAGCACAATTTACAAGCCAAAACAGTCCAAAACAGCTCTAAACAAATTTCTGTTATGACAACTCTCGGAGGGATTGGCATGGTAATGTACATGACAATGTTAATGTATTTGGTCTTGGCAGAATAGATCTGCTACGCTGCTGCTGCGGCAGAGCAAGTACCGAGACTTGCTACTGCCAATACATCCACAACATGCTGCTGCTGCAAATATAACATACATGAAATAACCCCCATATAGCATACATGAATCACCTTGTAGCAGATCTATACAGGTGGAGCTGGGGAAGGTGGGGGGTTTCTGAAGCAAGCTGCACTGCTACGGCAAGCACTAGTCATATATTTGAATGTTGAACAGCGAGCTCATTGGCTACCGATACAGGAGAGAACCAATCAGCTGTGCCATGTGATAATGATGTCATTAGATACATCCACAACATGCTGCTGCTGCAAATATAACATACATGAAATAACCCCCATATAGCATACATGAATCACCTTGTAGCAGATCTATACAGGTGGAGCTGGGGAAGGTGGGGGGTTTCTGAAGCAAGCTGCACTGCTACGGCAAGCACTAGTCATATATTTGAATGTTGAACAGCGAGCTCATTGGCTACCGATAAAGGAGAGAACCAATCAGCTGAGCCATGTGATAATGATGTCATTAGTCAGATTTAGTTAGACCTATCGGACTGCGCCATCTAGAGTTTCATGCCAGAACTCTGTTTATTGTGATGTTTTCATCAGCTGTTTGGACTCTCATTCTGACGGCACCCATTCACTGCAGAGCACCCATTGCTGAGCAAGTGTAATCAGCAATATTCAAGTAAAATTAACTCATTTAATTTAGTGAAGGAGGGACCCAAGACATAGAGACCAGAATATCACAGAGACTTGTGGAAGCAAAACAACACCCTAGCAACCATATATAAACACTAAAAACCACTCTATCTATATCTTAGCAACCACATGGCCACCATGCAGAACATAGTATTATGGCGGTGAGTTTTGCACAGGCAAAAACAACTCATATGTTCTTAAGATAAACATTTACTGTTGCACATTCATATTTTGCAGTGATTTGGGGCCCAGTACACACAGTAATGAGAGCTTTAATTCACAATTACACGAGCACTCATGCAGCATGCACTGGGGCCCTCAGGGGCCCTCTGGGGAATTACATGGTTGTTGGGTTTTCACAGGCCTCGTTCAGGCTGAAGGAGTAGAAGTGCATATCATTAGCTCTATTTCAGTAAAGCAATGACACTCAAGATCTCAACTAAAACGGTGTTACATTGACAGACGGAAATGCCATTCTTGCAACTTTAATCTTACGTTTAATTTCACATTTTCCCTAATTTATTTACTAAATCAATCAATATATAATTTGAAAATCAGAAAACAAACTGTTCATATATTCATATAAGTTCATATATTTCAGGTAAATAACCTAAAAAAAAAGAAAGAAAACAAAGTATTGACCAAAAGTCATTTTTAAATTCACTGCAAATATTAAAATAATAATATAGATCTATTAGAATATTATTGACTATTAATAAACTAATTAGAAAATTATATTATTAATTAATATATTGATATTATCATAATATTAGAATATAAATACATACATACATACATATATACTAGAAAATATATTCAAGTATTTCAAATATTTGAAAATTAAAAAAAAAAAAAAAAACGACAAAAGTACAGAACTATATATTTGAGGAAAATAACTACTTGGGAAAATAAAATTAAATAAAAAAAATAAAGTATTGAACCAAAATTCTCTGGTTATGAAAACTCAATTTTAAGTTAATTATTTTATTTATTTATGCAAAATATTTTTATTTCGCAAATAATATAGGAATTTTATTGATTATTAGTTAATTATTTCGAATATAAAATTATTAATTAATATATTAATATTATAATAAGTAGTTTCACAGTTGTAATGATAATACAATACTGCTAAAATCTATTTCTTTATGAAGAAAATTATTAGGTTTTTTGCTTCCAGAACCCTGTTGGTCTCAATTAAACCTGTCATGGGATTCATTGTGTTCACTATTAAGCCAAACAACATCGATCTGTGGTCAGAAACTAAAGGATTTTGTGAGTCACAACAGTTAATTGTTGAAGTGACTCACAAAAAGTCATTTGCATGTGTTGAAGTTTGTGTCTGTGCTCTGTGTGTTTCACACTTTGATGGTGTGAACGCTGTCTTGAGTCACCTGTTTTCTTTCCATTAGACATAGACTTCAGAAAACATTATTTGCTTGGGAAAATATTTGGACAATTAAGTCCTGCATACAAATTTCTGAATGTCACCAATTACTCAATGTTGAAATATATTCAGAAGTTTGGAATAATTAAAATTATTTTAAGTCAAGTCACCTTTATTTATATAGCGCTTATACAATACTGATTGTGTTAAACAGGAAAATAGTTTGTCAATAATGCAAGAGGACAATAACAGTCAGTTTATCAGTTAAAGGCAGTTCATTGTTGATTCAGTGATGTCCTCATCCAGTTCAGCTCTCTTCCCATAGTGTCTGTGCAATCAAGCCGACGATATTGCCAGAAACTGTGTCCCCAACTACGCAAGCCAAAGGCCACAGAGGCAAGGAACCAAAACTCCATCAGTGACAGAAATGGAGAAAAAAAAACCTTGGGAGAAACCAGGTTCAGTCGGGGGCCAGTTCTCCTCTGGCCAGATGAAACCAGCATGGTTTAACACAGCGGGGCTGCATTAAACTGATCAAAAGTGAAGTAAAGACATTTAAAAATGTCACAACAGATTCCTATTTCAAATAAATGCTGTTCTTTGAAATAGCTGTGCTGAAAACAGTGTTAAAAACAGCTGTGCTGCTGAATATTTTTGTGGAAACCGTGATACATTTTGTTTTTCAGGATTCTTTGATGAATAAAAAGTTAAAAAGAACAGCATTTATTCAAATTTACACAATTTATTTTGTAAGAATATACAGTATTTATGTCAATGAACATATCAGTGCCATCAGAATGAAAAGTACTTGTGCCATTGTTCACAAACAAGATGTACTTACTTTTGAGAGATGAACTAAAGATTTTGAGTAAGTTACAGGCTTTTGCAGGTAATCCATTGTGTGGTGCTGTTTGTACGAATTGTTTTGAGAAATGCACATACATTTTTGCAAATATTAAGGATGATTCGAGAAATGCACCAAAGCGACTGAGAAAAACTGTAAAATAGAAAACCATTATTTTAAATGGTAATAATATTTTACAATATTATTGTTCTTTCTGTATTTTTGGTCAATTAAATGCAGCCTTGATGAGCAGAAGAGAATTCTTTAAAAACATTAAAAATCTTACTGATCCCAAACTTTTGAACTCTATATATTTTATTAAACTCTACACTGGCTGTAAAATGTATAATGTAATGATCTTGAGACAATGAGATTCAATGTGTGTTTCAAGACACTGCAAAACTCATCAACTCAATATTAGGGCTTTCTAGAAGCTTCTAGGACAATCTTGAGTAAAGGTGGCATGCGTTTCACATACCAGCTTCAAGTTCATTCACAAAAGCTTTCACAAGTACCTGAACCCCCGGTGCATTTAATAACGCTCACATCCAAACACACGGAGCCGTCTCTGGCTAATCTCGCTCAATCAGGTCTTAAATCAATGCCTGTTGGGTCCAGCTGGAGTCCAGCTCTGTTCTGACCAGTGTAACCCAACAGCTCCAGCGCACAAGACAAATTGGATCTGGTGGACCCCATATATCACTCCTCTGTGTGTGTGTGTGTGTGTGTGCGAGCAAACGTTCGCCCCTCTCGCGCTCACAGGAAATTGACTAAAGCTGCGCGAACGTATCAGAGGGACGTTCCCTTCATTCTTTCACCAAGGGTGCGAGTTCACATCACATTGGTTTTGATTAGGCAGAGGGATTCTGGAGGGATTCGCTGTCGTGCGGTAAGGGGGGATGGAGAACTGACCTGTGCTTGACCTTCTGCCCCGCCAGTGTCCAGGCAACATCTAAAGCTTTTCTTTCCTCGGCATGGATTTTAATGAAACGTCCCGTGCCATAACGCACACCTTTCAGACATATGTGGAGAAACATGGGTCGCAGCTTAATGAGAAAGATATCGCTGAGGATACTTGCAAGCAACAGGAAACAATTCAATCTGACAGAAAACAATTCTTTTCTTAAACTTCTTTTTCTGTTCATGTATGACTTTAGATATAAGGGTGAATGTCACATAATCTATCTATCTATCTATCTATCTATCTATCTATCTATCTGTCTGTCTGTCTGTCTGTCTGCCTGTCTATCTGTATATCTGTCTGTCTGTCTGTCTGTCTATCTATCTATCTATCTATCTATCTATATATCTGTCTATTTGTCAGTCTGTCTGTCTGTCTGTCTGTCTGTCTATCTACAGTATATATCTATCTATCTGTCTGTCTGTCTGTCTGTCTATCTATCTATCTA
>NW_015549585.1:36244-38744 GCF_001515605.1 Sinocyclocheilus anshuiensis
TCTATCTATCTGTCTGTCTGTCTGTCTGTCATCTTTTAAAAATTATTACAACAATAATTTGGGAGGAAATGTCATGACAAAATGTCACAATGCAAAAAAAAAAACTTTATGCTTTTTTTTGTTTTGATTTTAAGGTGAAAAATAGAAAAATTACAAATGTTTCAGATTTGTATAATAATTTACATTATTTTGAAAATTAATTTGACATACATCATGGTAGAGTTTGTTGTTCTGAATTTTATTTATTCAGATTTTTATTGAAAAAAAAAAAACTAATATGAAAAACTAAATCTATTACAGTTTTTCTCAATTGCTTTGGCACATTTTTCGAAACAATCTTAACATTCTCTAAACTGTGAGTGCAAATGTCACAACGGTTTGCTGGAACTTCAGAACTTTATTGCATGTCTGCAAAATGTAGTTACTCACCCAAAACATTTCATTCATGCTTCAAAACCTAGTTATCGTGTCAGTAATTTGGCCAAGGCCACCAAAATATAAAGTATTTTTTGATCAACAAGCCATATGCAATTAGTTGTTGTGCAAACTGCAGACAATTGTACTTACTGTTTGCACACATGTGCCAAAGCATTTGCAATTTGCTCAAATCAATAAGAAATTCCAATCTGATGTGAACAAGAAGCTAATTGTTCAGAGATCTGAACTTATTGTTTCGGGAAAAAAAGTTTCATTCGAGAATTGAGCCAAAGCAATTGAGAAAAACTGTATTGTGTCTAGTAAGATTAATTTTCATAACAGTTTTTTTTAAACCATGTTTTTTTTTAATGAAAATCAATTCAATTGTTGTGTCTAAGATTAATTTTCAAAGCAATTAAAAAACTCTATTTAAAAAAAAGAAAATCAAATAAATTATTGTGTCTAGGTAATATGATTTTTATTCTAGTTTTTTTTTTTTTTTTACAGTATTACAGTAAATTTGAGAAGAAATGTCATGAAAAATATCACAATGCAAAAAGAAAAAAATCTTAATTATGCTTATTTGTTTTGATTTTGAGGTGAAACATGACATGGACGTTTCTTCATCAGATTTACAGTATAGCAGATTTAGATTCTAGATAAACCTATAAACATTCCTAAACTACATCACAATATTTTGTAATTTTTAGAATCTAAGCCACAACTCAACTTTCTGAGGATGACTATCGAACATCATATCACATTTATTTTTTTAAAGAAGAAACAGCCAAAGAGCAACTAATAACAACTAAGCGTCTACTTACTCTTGTTATCTTATGATTTACTGTACTTTCACACTCACATAAAACAACACAGTCACCAATATAAAGTACAAAAATGCACCAATACGAAAAAAAAAACTGCCACCAGTCAATACACTTGGCTTATAATGGCAGTGAATGGGTGTTCTTTTCAATAGTCCAAAAGAAGTCCAATAAAGTGCATCCATCCATCATAAAAAGTGCCTCACACGGCTCCAGAGGGAGAATAAAGGCCTCTTGTAGCGAATCGATGCGTTTTTGTAATTAAAATATCCATATTTGAAACTTTATAAACAGTAATCTCTAGCTTCCGCTAACTGTCATACACGTGTTCATTCCGGCGGATGACGTAAGCGTAGCGTAAGCTCCGGTGAGAATATGCTAGTCTCGCGAGAACCCACGTTTGTTTACAAGAGCAAAGGAAGCAAAGTTTCCTTCCTTTAGCAAAGAAAAAACAGTCTCCTCTCGGCTTATATCGAAATCCTCCGACCTTTTCTTTACAAATCTTCGTTTTGTACTTCTAATTCGTGATTAGTTTTGTTTTGCTCTCTCCGCTGCGAGAGGTATGCAAATATATATTGACAGGAATGTTTTGATTGGACGAACATGTTATGGTCCTACGCCTTCCACAGACAATATAAATACATATAAATAAATTTAGAGCACTTAACTTAGTGATTGCTATCAGGATGTGAAGAGACTTTCAACCAGCATAACAAAAATGTTTTTGAACCAAGTCACCTACCCTGCCTTTAAGGTTTTTGAGGAAAACATTCCAGAATTTTTCTCCATATAATGGATTTCAATGGAGACCAATGGGCTGAAGGTCCAAATTGCAGTTTCAGTGCAGCTTCAAAGGGCTCCACATGATCCCAGACGAAGAATAAGTGTCTTATTTAGCATCATTTTCTTTAAAAAAATAAAAATGTATATAATTTTTAACCACAAATGCTTGTCTTGCAGTAGCTGGATTTTATGCGTTACGTAATCACGTTGGAAAGGTCACGTGCGGTTAGCTCTTCGTCTGTGTGCTCTGGTTCAGAAAGGTAGAGTAGGGCAAAAAAACTCCATCTCATTTTCTCCTCCAACTTCAAAATCGTCCGACATAGTTGTTTTCCCTTTTTTTGTAAGTTTGTAAGGCGCGTTTGACTTTCTCTGCACGTTCGCTTTGTAAACACTGGGTCTGTGCTTCCGCCGTGACCTTTCCAACGTCATTACGTCATGCGTGAAGTCCAGCTGGTGCACGACGAGCATTTGAAGTT
>NW_015549585.1:40128-42638 GCF_001515605.1 Sinocyclocheilus anshuiensis
TTTTTGCATTGTAGTAATGAGAAAATGGGAGATGGGTAGAAATTCACTTAGTTGTCATGACAATAATGCATTAAAAAAAAATTTACACTAAATCTAATTCCTAAATTTGGTCTTTTGGTTTTGGGGCAAAATATGAGCCTTTATGAGTTTTGTGTGATTATTACTGTATTGATGTTTTAAAGAATCCAGAAACCAAAACACTGATCTGAGGAACTAGTGAAACATCAACTTCTGAATCCTTAAAGAACCATGATTCTTGTCTTTTCTGAAAGGACCCATTATTTTAATGAGTGTTGCATTCTGGGTTCTGGGAGACACAATTTAGATTTGATGAGAGAAATCTGTGCTAGTTTAATCGAGAGGTGTATGACGATCTCCAAAGGCCAGGTGAATAAATTGAATGCTGCCATTGTTTTTGGTGTTTTATGCATGCGGTAATGACAGCTGGCACGTCTGATCCTCACAGTCAGCTCACGACGTGGGTTTAGAGAAGCTAAGAAATCTGATTAGCCTCTGAGTGTACATCAGACCTGCAGTACCTCGCTCATTATTCAGCCGCAGGAAGACTTCAGCTTACTCCTTCATGGCTCATACAGTTCTCCGTTATATTAAAGCGTCAAGATGTTTCTCCTAAAATCCTGAGGAGAAATGAAACTTGGCACAAATGAGTCAATAGTTGTCATACAGTAGGAGTATAGAGCTATAAAAGATTTTGATGAGTTCACATTGAGATCTTTTGATTTCTGAGATCTCTTTGGAGACTCTTGTTTTTTAAAGCCTAGATTTCATCTTGTTTTTGAGATATTAAAGAGATCTCATTTGTGATTCAGGTATTTTAATGCTTTTCAAAGTATAACAAAAATCTGAAAAAAATAGAAAATTGGTGTAGAAACAATTTTCACTGAGAAATTGCTTGTAAATTTCACAAACAGTTATGAAGAAATGGCAAGTAACACGATGAATTGAAAGTGAAATTTTGGAGTAGAAAAAAATAGAATTGGTAAAACATATTCCAATAATCTTTGAATACACTTAAACACATATAAATACATAAATGTGGAAATAAATCAATCTGTAAATAAATGAAAACATAAAAATAATATAAATATTAAAAAATTTGAAAATATAAGTAAAAATTCTCATTTTTTTTACATTTCTTTATAGATTTATTTATGCATTTATTTATTTAGTTTTTTTTTTATATATATATTTTTGTATTCAATTAATGTATTTATTTGTGAAAATAAATAAATGTGGAAATATGTAAATGTTGACAAATACATATATAAATGAATAAATGTGGAAGTAAATAAATGTATAAATAAATAAATATAATATAAACATTATACACAAATAAGGAAATATAAATAGAAATACTGTATATTTTGATTTTTGTTATTTTTTTTACATTTCTTTGTAGATTTATTTATGCATTTATTTATTTTATTTTACTTTTTATATTTTTTGTATTCATGTATTATGTGAAAATAAATAAATGTGGAAATATATAAATGTTGACAAATACATAAATAAATATGTAAATAAAGAAAAGTGGAAATAAATTTATAAATACATTAAAAATAAATATAAACATCATAAATAAGGAAATATAAGTAGAAATACTGTTTTATTTTATATATATTTCTTTGTAGATTTATTTGTGCATCTATTTATGTTGTTATATTTCAGATTTTTTTTTATTTGGCAGCTTTTGCACTCCATAGTTTAGTTGCATCAGATTCTTTGATTTATAAATCTAGCCTCTTATCGATTTGGTGGTTTTCTAGCTGTGTAGATGTTAGATCTGACCTCTCGGCATGAGAAACGTCCTTTATGCAAGACTAGAGGAGGCCCAGAACGCAAACATGGAAAGAGCTGCTAAATCTTGAACACCCGACACTGTTCTCAAATGCCAAACAAACCTCCCATAAGCCCAAAGGCGACTCTGTGAAAATAAACATTGTGCTTTCCTCAAAAACTCGCTGTGTATCAGATATCACAATATGAAAGGCTGAGACTCTCTCAGCTCTATATGGCAGGTTTTTTCTTTCTCTTTTTGGGACGGGATTAGCGGTAACCATAGAAGGGGGGAGAGGCACATGGGCGACTAACTGGCTTTTACAACTCTAATGGACGTGCAACAGCTTTGAAAGTGCAGCGCGCAGTAAACTTAACAGCCGAGTGAGGAAATGTAAAAGATTTTATTGCCATTAACAGGGTTGCAGCGTCAATGGGGGTCAGAACCAGACCAGAGCGCTTTCAATGGCCTTTGAAATGTAGGACTCTAAATGAACATGAATTTGGAAACGTGTCTGAATTTAGTTTTGTTCTACAAACATCAACCTTTAGCAGACATTCCCAAACATTGAATATTTACTAGAATATTTACTTTAGTTCCTTTGAGATTTTAAGTTAATATTTCGATGATTTAACAACACATTTGCATGTTCACGGTTCTCTGTCGGTTAATGGTCACATGAGATGCAGGTAAAAAAAACAAAAAAAGCAAA
>NW_015549585.1:44246-57294 GCF_001515605.1 Sinocyclocheilus anshuiensis
AGATAGATAGACAAATGTAAAATGTTTTTGTAAAGGCAAAAACAGCTGTGAAAATGTAAATGCACTCATATACCAGTAATTTAAATAATCCAATATTGTTTATTAAAATGTAAAGATAAATAGACAATCACGGTATGCATTAATAATAATATTATACACAATATTATAAATATTTATAATATTTTTATACTTAAATACATGTATATTTTATACTTCTCATTTTTGTATCTTTACAGATATGGTATTTTATTGAAAAATTGCAAAATTTCACATTTAATTCAATGTTCCTTGCTGTAGCTATTGGTGAAATTTACTAGCAATTTGAGTAAAACACATCTGTTTCTCACTTAAAATTTCATATAGCTCCAGAATAAACTTTCATGTAGCTTTTAAATGGCACACTTGTCATGTTCTCATTTTTGACCACTGTGAAAAATTATTTTTCAAAGTTGTAAATAAAAACGTAAAAGATTATTGGAGTACTTGATACAAGAAAATATTATTTCAGACTTTCCACTTCAAAATTTCACATTTAATTCAATGTTCCTTGCTGTAGCTATTGGTGAAATTTACTAGCAATTTGAGTAAAACACATCTGTTTCTCACTTAAAATTTCATATAGCTCCAGAATAAACTTTCATGTAGCTTTTAAATGGCACACTTGTCATGTTCTCATTTTTGAATCTTGACAAATTTGGTCTTTCCATTGAAAATGGCTGTGTAAATATTTTTGTAAAAATAACTTTCCTTTTGTGTTCCACACTGTGAAAAATGATTTTTCAAGGTTCTAAATTAAACGTAAAAGATTACTGGAGTACTGTATACAAGAAAATACCATTTCAGTTTTATCATTTAATTCAATGGCCTACATGCTGTTTCTTTAGAATTATTATTGAAATATGCTAGCAATTTGAGTGAAAATTGTTTCAAAGTAAATCCTACAACAAAAGTTTTCAGTGCATGTAAAAACATAATGGCACAAGTAAAAAATTCCCACTTTTGGATGAACTGCTCCTTTAAGTCCCCAAGACCTGGGCTGAATAGGATCGTTTCCCAGCTGCCCTGGCGTTTCGACCAGGCCAAAGCGGGTCGTAATACCCCACCAGTCTGCTAAATTGATGTCCTCTCAGGAGGAAAAAATCTTGTCCTGGAGCGAACTACAAGGCAAAGGCAGGTATCTGGTGTCCTGACCTAAGCACTGGAAACCCAGCTCCCCGCTGCCCACAACCACAGGGCCGGCCATTGTTTACCGTCCCTCCTCTCTCAATACAGCCACAGATACAGTTAAAAGCACCAGCCAGTTAGTGTGATTAAATTTCTCTGTATCAATCATTCCAACACAAAGTCTTCGATTGTGTGCCTCCGAGTTGCACACAATGGACAATGCTCCTCACAGTTGAACTGTTCGCGGTAGAAAAGGTGTCTAGTGCGCTGTTTTTGTTACTTGCTCTCTAGCCTGTGAAAGCAATCTCACATCAAAGAAAAGCCATGCAGGTAACACAACGCCACATCAGGGATAGCATGATGGCGCACCGTACATGTGTGTGTGTGTATGTTCATGCGTCCGTGGCATGATGCAGCAACCCCGTACAACTCCCAACATCAAAACGAACCACCCGAAGCCACAACAAGCCATTGTGCCGGCGAGATCTCGCGAATCTACACACTTCTGAGAGGAAAAAAGGCAGATAAAATGACATTCTAGCTCTCTACATGGCGGGGACAATCGACGTTTACAGATCACAGAGATACGAGAGGGGGACATTTTCTTTTCTCCACCGAACACAAAAGGCTCCAGTGGTTATTTTAGACCGCTCGCTTACACGGCTAATCTTGATGTGTGAAAGAAAGGGTCCGGAGCTGCGACCCGTGACCCGCGCCTGTAACAGTGAGAAACACACAGATGTGCACTGAAATGTGCAGTGAAAATTCACTTTGCAGTTGCTTTGCTGCCTCACTTGACTGGACTGAGAAATGATTAACTTACAAGTTTGAATTATCCTCCCACAAAGAAAAGAGATGCCGATTCTATAGTGAGCTCTAAAAAGAAGAGCACAACTTAAATAAATGCATGGTTGCAAGTTAAAAATTCTCATTTATTGAAGTCTTTTAAGTTGCAAACAATATTTCGATGAGTTCTGTTGACATTTAATGTTGATCGTTGCATAAATGTAATATCGTGTGTCATTTAAACTCAAATTTCTGCATTGATTGATTTTTTAAAATTATTATTAAGTTGTAGTACCTGTACTATTAAGAAATTGCCGTGATTACTGAAAGTCGGAAAGTGGATTTCTAGTTTGCAGCATTCTTTATATAGGACTGGATGAGAAGAAATGTTGAAATTAAGTGTAATTTTATGTGCTTTTTAGTAAAGGGAAACACATGTTAGTGTTTTATGCTGTTATGATTGACATTTATAAAAGCGTTTCTGTTATGTTGAAGTTTTTGTGGTTACCATTGTGCTGAAGTGTAGTGCTCATGGTTAGGTTAAGCACATGCTAATTTAAATTTATCTGCAATAGATAAGATTAATTGGTTCCAATGCTGCCATTAAGTTAGTTGAAACAACTTATTTGTTTATTTTTATTAATCAACTCAAAAATGTGTGTTTAAGTTAGGCTAATCTATATCATTGAAGTTTGTTGGTTGAACAATTTCATTCCAAGTTGTCTTAACTCAAAAATATTTATGGAAACTGCATTAATTTTATTTATTTATTTATATATACATATATATATATATTTTTTTTTTTTTTTATGTGAACCCAGGTTCATTGGAAAAATGTGCCTGTGGCGTCATTTCTGCAAAATAATATTAAAATGCTTCTTCGCATGTTTTATGACACTTTCGATGTGAAATGTCCAGTGAACGGCACACAGGCATATCTGTAGAGCACAAGAACACAATGGCCAATCAGAGGTGTTTGAGAATCCACACAACGTTGCTCAATACTGGCGGGAAATGCTGGTATCGTCACATTTTTTACATTTCAGTACTGACATTTCATTGTGTTGGTTGTTGTACGTATCGCAGCTTTTCGGGTATTAAATGTGAGGTTAGTGGTGCTAAAAGGTTAATGCATTTGAAAATAACTGACTGTTAACCAATACTGATCGCTCATTGCAAGTGTACCACTGTACCGGGTGTGCTACCGAGCAAGTTTACCACATCAGAATAGCCATACATATGGAGCTGGTTATGTGATGCAAATGACAAAATGTATTAGTTTACAAATCATGCAGTGTTTTGAAGTCATAACATAGTATTGTGGAAGGAACTGCATGAAAATCAGTCTTTATTAATCGATAACCTGCCCAGATCTTTCATATCGGTTCAGCTCTCATAAATATCACTGATAACCATTTTTCTTTTGTTTCTGTGTGTGTTGGTTAAAGGAAAAAAAAAACAATGAGAGACATCAAACTTGGAATTTTCCTTTGAGGTGAAGCGATTTTTATGAGTTTAAGTTTGGGATTAGGGTCAGGGTCATTGCTGTGGTTGAACTGAGGAAGACGCCTTTAATAGCAGAAGCCCAGAGATTTAAAACAGTAAGAGATCTCAATATGAACTCAAACATTTCTCATCAAGACCTGCTATCCATGTTCATTTTATAGCTCTATACTCTTACTATATGTCAACTATTTACATTTGTTTCTACATAAGTTCTCTTTAAACTCTTTAAGGAAGAAAACAGTCTTTTATTCCTCAAAATTAGCACAATACAGTGGAAATTTGTCAAGACATTCATGATTCATTTAGCAGAGCGCTGTAAGGAAACATGCGGCTGACAAAAAAAAAAAAAAAGAAAGAGAGATACAGTAAATGGAAAGAATAACAATATAAATAATACACTGTAAAAAATGACCATGAATTTAATGGTAAAAGACTGTAAAAATGCTACAGTAAAAACCTGTTAAATGGTTAACGGTAAATTCCCCTACTATATACGGTGAAAAACTGTATTGGACACTAATTTTACGGTAGTATACCGTTTTTGGAAGTGAAAAAGACCGTATAATTTACAGTGAATAACCGTAAATTGACATTTCCAGAATTCCCTGCGTTACATTTCAAATGTTATGTTTTTTTGTTGAAATAACTATGTTTCTTCTTAGTTTTTTCTTATAAGTTTTGTATATTAGGGTTGTATGTTACACCTAATGTTGTTAAATGAATGTTTATTGCATTATTTCAGTTTCATGTTTGTTACCATGATGGTGTTTAGTGTTTGTGTGAATGTGCACCTTCTATATGTGTTATTATCTAAAAGCTGCTTGTGATGGGCTTTGGTTCATCATGTGACTTTCTCATCACCACCTGTATTTGGTGGTTATCAGTCTATTACAAACGTACAAAACAGATTTAAGTACTTCAATAGGTTGGTATATTAACATTATATCAGTTAATGAAATTACGGTATTTAACTGTAAATTTAAGTTAAAACCGTAAAACCTAAAACGTTGCTACTGTATTTTTTACGATAAAATTCCAGCAGCCACAGCTGCCGGTTTTTTACCGTAAATTTTACAGATTTTATTTTACAGTGTATATAAACAGGCATCTTATATGTATATTTACATATTCACAAGATACACACACACACACACACACACATATGCTACCACTCAAAGGTTTGGGGTTGGCAATTTTTTTTTTACTTACTACTTTTATTCAGTATAGATGTATTCAATTGATAAAAAGTTATAGTAAAGACTTATATTGTTAGAAAAGATTTATATTCTGAATAAATGCTGTTCGTTTTAACTTTTTATTCATCAAAAAATCCTGACAAAAGTATCACAGCTTCCAAAAAAATATTAAGCAGCAAAAACTGTTTTCAACATCAATAATAAATCAGCATATTAGAATAATTTCCGAAGGATCGTGTGACACTGAAGACTGGAGTAAAATTCAGTTTTGACTCACAGAAATAACAAATATTTTTAAGTATATTAAAATAGAAAACCATTATTTTAAATGGTAATGGTATTTCACAATATTACTGTTTTTTTCTGTATGTTTGATCAAATAAATGCAGCCTTGATGAGCAGAAGAGAAACATTAAAAATGTTACTGATAACCTTGTCCACATTTTTGGAAATCAACATACTGTGTGCCAGAACAGTTTTAACATTGAAACAGGCTGCAAAAGGAATTCATGGTGTAATTCACTGAGGCAGATTGGCTTACATTATGAAGACATATGAAAGGGTGTGGTGTAGATTCTAAATTGCAGGTGTGTGACCCCGTGCCGCTCGCGTCTTGCATGATTTATTGGGTTTGTCGGTCACTAGAAAGAGTTCAAATATGGGAGGTCTGAACTTCCTGTTATCTTTGCCCTCAGCTGACCCCTGCTGAAGAGAGCTCTTCTGCTGTGTTTCAAAAGCTAATGCATAACTCAATGAAAGGCACAAAGAGCCTCGCGGACCTGTCCGAAAACAAATGAAAGAGCAGCTTAAATCAGTTATGTGCAGGATATTTAGTGCGACGTTTACATATGTCACAGACGGTTCAGTCACGGACAGCTCAGACCGAATTGCTGCTAATACTAATATCTTGCACTCTTGATCTGGCATCATGAATTCCAAGATTCAATAAATGATTAGAAAGATTTTAATGGCTTAAACTTAGCAATCAGTCTGATAAGAAGGGTTTATTTCCCCTGGTTTAGCTGTCAGAGGGTGAGCGCTAAATTAATCTTCCTTGTGTTTTTGCACGCGTCTGTTATGCCAACTCACGTTTATTTTGTGTGTGTGTTGTGTGTGTGTGTGTGTGTTGGCATTAAATGAATATTTTCATTACAGATGTAAAAGCAAGGAACGACATTAATGCATTTTGTATTAGAAAGTCTGAAAGTGATGAATCATTAACACATTAAAATCATAGATGCAAATGACATCAAAGCAGTTTGAAATTTCATATTCAATTTGATTCAAAAATCACATGCATTATTAAGTTACTGTATGAAGCTTTTCAGGTGCACTCAACCACATTGGTTCTTTTGTTTTCCATGATCTACTATCTGCTCTATTTTCATTTTGATGCTTTTATAGTTTTTATTGGTATTTTGAATTAGTTTTCATTTTTACATTCTTAGTTTTCACTGTAATTTTAGTTCATATTAGTCACTGTTTGTTTGTTTTTGTCATTTTCACAAGTTTTTTTTTTAAATGTGTACATACTATACAGTATATATATATACAGTGGGTACGGAAAGTATTCAGACCCCCTTAAATTTTTCACTCTTTGTTATATTGCAGCCATTTGCTAAAATCATTTAAGTTAATTTTTTTTCCTCATTAATGTACACACAGCACCCCATATTGACAGAAAAACACAGAATTGTTGACATTTTTGCAGATTTATTAAAAAAGAAAAACTGAAATATCACATGGTCCTAAGTATTCAGACCCTTTGCTGTGACACTCATATATTTAACACAGGTAGTATTTTTTATTAATTCAAATTAAATTTTTCGTTAATTTAGTTCATCAAGTTAAACTAAAGGAAGTTTTTTTTATATTTAATTTTTTTAATAAAATAGAACATTTTATTAAAAAAATATAATAAAATAATATTTTCATATGTTTTCATTATGCTTTTAGTTAGTTTTAGTAATTGTTTGTCATTTTTTAAATATGTCTGTATAGTTTTTATTAATTAAAATTTCAGTTTTATTTATTTTAGTACATCAAGTTAAACTAAATTTTAATTTTAACTTAATTTTTTTTAAATGTTTTTGTCAACTATAATAGCCCAAGTGTGTGTAAACACAAAAAGCTCTTAATGGTAACGTTGAAGAAGCTGCTCATCTCCATGTTCAAATGGTCAGCGGGAGGCAAGTTTTCTCACATACACTACCGTAATTCTGCTGCAGCATAAGCAGTGCATACTGTAAACAAATGTGGGTTACATAAACACTGACACTGGTGGGCATGAGGGAGGGTCACAGGGGTAAGAACCTGCTCACGTCCCCCTCATAATGCAGCTAAAACAAAAGCCTCTAATTCTGACTTAGTGTTTCAATCCTGTGACACATTTCTGAATGATCTGACAAGTCAACAAGCATGGGGCAATCTGTTCATCTCAAGATGTGTTTGCCTCACTTTACCTTGGGTGGATCCGAACCTACGATGGACTGACCAACCGTGAAGCATTAAACTCAACCATTACGGTTCTACAAATGTCTAATGTAATAATAACTGGACTGAAGCCCTATCAAGTGGACCAAAAACAGATCTGAATCCATTTTCAAGTCCAGGTAAAATGTGGACGCAAAGTCTTTTTTACTGTACTTTTAAGTCATGGGTTCGATTCCCAGGGAATGCATGAACTGATAAACTGTATACCTAGAATGCAATGTAAGTGTCTACCAAATGCATTAATGTAAATCTAAGTGTGAACGCACTTAGAAAAGCTCTTTTAATTGACTGCATGGCAAAACATGAAGAAAAGTGCAAAAAATTGTTTTAGCTTATCCTTTTGAACATGATGCATTTGTATGCAGTGGCACGTGAAAATAAGTTTCTTAACGCTGACGTCTAAGCAATCAGCACTATGTGATAATACTATCTTGTAATATTTGCCAACATAAATGCAATATGATTTGACCAAATTGTGCAGCCCAGCTTGTTCTTTATGGTATTCTAATGCCTTGTTATGTTTTGTTTTCCACTTATCAATGCTAGAAAATATGTACTGAAAAGGTTAGTGTCCTTAATTCAGGTCAGAGGTCAGTAATGTTGCCACGTGTTAAATTCTGGAGCACTGAGACAGGAAGAGAACGTCTGACCAACAAATAAAATGGCCAAGAACACTTTAATGTAACATTTAAAGTCAAGTGTAATTGAAACCAAATGTACAAGGCACCTCAATTTGTGTTGGAGTATTAATGTTTTTTATTGGATTTGTCTGATCAATTATATAATCATATACTGCACTGTTTCAATATGTTACATAACATATTTTATTTTATTTTTGAATGCAGCGCAGACCAGGAACACACCAACATTTTTTATCTCTCCGCCCCTTCCTCTAAAGAGGGGCCGAAGAGACCGCTGCCATTCCCGTCCCACCTGCAGAGAGCAATATCCTAAATCCATATTAGTGTGCTTCCCAAAGGCTTTGGCCAACAGATGGTTCCTCAAATCCCTTGGTTTCCTCCAAGATGGGACATGTGTGCATAAAAACACTCAGATTTCTTCTCTAGGAAGGATTGATGTTTTTACTTCAAAACTACCCAGGGGAAAATTTAAAAGAGACTGCTCTTTTAGAGCTTAATGGTGCTCTCAATTATAGTGTCAAATTTGAAATGTTTCTCATAATTTAAAGGTCCCATGGCATGAAAATGTCACTTTATGAGGTTTTTTAACATTAAAAAAAGTCAATGGTTGCCAGACAACAAGAATTTAAAGGGACAGTTCACCCAATAATGAAAATGTGCTGTTCATTTACTCAGCCTCAGGCCATCCTAGATGCAGGTGACTTTTTTTCTTCAGTAGAACAGTAAAGAAGATTTTTAGCTGAAATCGTACTCCTTGGCGATTCATAAAATGCAAGACAGCGGCTGCCCAATTTTGAGAATAAAAGAAGCATAGAACACAAAATGAATCCCCATGGCTCCTGACGATATATTGAGGTCTTATGAAGCGAAACGATCAGTCTGCAAGAAACTGCACATCATTTATAACATTATTACCTGTGATCCAGAGCCTCAGGCAAATGGTCCGGATTGTTGTCTGGTTCACAAATTAATCATTCTTTTGAACCGGTTCTTTTTAGTGAACTTGATGAACTAGTTCACCAAATCGGACTGAAGCATCTGAAACAGTTCATGGCTCGAGCAGCACAGATCTACAAGTTACTCAATCAAAACTCACTTTCAGAGAGTCACTGAACTGAGGAAACAGTTCGACTTGGACCGAAGACCGATGAGCCGCTGATATGCGCATGCATGAACTGAACACTGCATGAATGAAGGGGCGAAATAAACGTTTTAATGGTTTCTCATTGTTTATGTAAAAAGGTGAGCTGATGAAGATGTGTTTATTCACTTTATATGCTTTAGACATGTAAAACATCCAAGTTTCACATCATTATTGGGTGCTTTAATAATATAATTGCGTATACGTGACATCATTGTGTGATTACCTAAAAGAACTGGTGAATTGGTTATTCAGTTAGAAACGAACTGTCCAAAAGAACCAGTTTGCGGAAAATAATCGTATTTCCCTGTTTGCATGAGGCTCTGGATCACTGTAATAATGTTGTAAATATTGTTCAGTTTCTTGCACAGATCGATCGTTTCGCTTCATAAGACCTCAATATATCGTCAGGAGCCACGGGTATTAATTTTATGTTCCTTGATGTGCTTTTTTTATTCTCAAAATTGGGCAGCCGCTGTCTTGCATTTTATGAATCACCAAGGAGCATGGTTTCAGCTAAAAATCTTCTTTACTGTTCTACTGAAGAAAAAAAGTCATCGTGTATGGCCTGAGGCTGAGTAAATGAACAGCACATTTTCATTTTTGGGTGAACTATCCCTTTAAAACTATAGGAATATATAGACAGTGTTGAGATCTCTTAAACTATAGAGAAGATTAGCTTAGGACACTTAGTGTCAAATTTTAGGCTAGATGTTTCTCCCAAAATTTGTGAGGAGAGATAACAGGCAATAGTTGTCATATACATAATTAAGAGTTCAAAGATATAAAATGAATGTGGAGAGCAGCTCAGATCATTCAATGAGAAATATTTAAGTTTTCACTTGCAGACTTTGGCATTTTGGCCAATCTTGGCCAATGTTTGAGATGTTGAGATCTGTTGAAACTTTAGAGGAGATGCATTTCATGTTGAATTCAACGTGTTACTTGCCATTTCTTTGCAATTGTGAAATTTACTAGCAATAACTAAGTGAAAATGTTTCTACACCAGCCTTTTTCAGTGTAGAAGAAATAATTGGGATCTCGTTTGCTAATTTGCGGATTTCAGAAGTTCATGGTTATGAATTTGATGTTCATTTCACTGAAAACAATTCAGTCATAAGACACTTTTTTCTTGTTTGCAGGTACTTTGTGAAGTTTCAGGTGTCTCGCTGCACAGGTGATGAACACATTGAGGTTGTTTTTTGACTTTTTTCAGCTCTCTCCACTTTCCATGAGCTCGCAGGAGTCCCGGTGGTCTCTCGCACTTGCACTTGAGTTTGCGTTTGGAGTTCCTCACCTCTCTCCTTTGTCTCCCCCCGAACACGCTTGAAGCGTTCAGTCTCACGTACCTGTGCCATCAATCTGCGGCTCTGACTCGTTGTTCGCAGATATCTGAAACCATCGTGTTCCTCACACAAACTGACAGCGGTCATTTCACAGGTCATCCGTCACAGCGGAGCCTGTTTTTCTCATTACATTTGAGGCAGGGACTTTGAATATTAAAGGTGGCTTTTCCACCGACACGGTGCTTGTGCGGATTTGCAGAGCGTGGTTTTGATGGAAAAGGGTATCGGTGCAATATCCTAGATGGAGATTGTGACAGCTTGGAGTTTTCTTTTGGGAGTCGTGCGCGTTCTCCTGACATCTGAAAAGGAGCGCATGCAACTTGAAGTCTGACGGCTATTGTTTCATTAGTCAAGGGCCACAATATTGAGCTGGGACCGATTCCAACCTCAGACATTTTCTCTTTGTCTCCCATTATGATAATCTCAGATCTTGGCTCTGAAGGCACTTGTCTGGGTCTGCTGAAATTCCCACTGGGCTCCGTGCAATTTCCCCACAGATACCTCCGCAATTCCCTCCCATACATTCCTGCCCCCTTTTTTTTTTTTTTTTTTTTTGAGGGCACATTTTTTGCCCATGGTAGGTTGCATTTGTTTAAGAGGCTACTGGCCCAAAAACAGCCTCTGAATTAATGCCAGCAAAGAAGAAATCTCATCTAGATGACCTACTGAACCACATTTCAATCTGCAGTGTACACTCACTTAACCCTCTGGTGCTGCTCGAAAGACAGTCAAACATGACCAAATATACTATGTTTTAGTTTGATAATGTTTTGCATTTCATATATTGTATTTTTAGGGGATTTTATGGTACTAAATTATATTTATATTACAGTTTTGCTCCATTTATTACCACTTTTTGAGCATAGACCTGAAAATTACATTTCCAACTTAAACTGTCGTAAATCTTGGATGCTGTGGAGCACAGACTTCAGTTTCTTTTTAATTAAGACACTTGGAAGATTATCGCTGAAGTGAAAAAAAGTTAAAAAGTTAAAGTGAAACAAAAAAAAAGTTATAGAAGTTTGTTATTATAGAAAAAATGCACAAAATACTGTTTTTAAATTTTAAATGAATTATAATATAAAATATAAAATGGAATATAATAAATATGTTTTACTCTCAAACTGTGAATAAAAAAAATCTAAGCCATAAATCTAAACAAGTTGAGTTCCGAATTTGAAGTTGATATCACAAAAAATGAGCTTTCAGTAAGATTTTGTTTGGGCGCAGTACCAAAGGTTTCCACTAGATGAAATTCGCTTCACATTTGTTTCCAATGCGACCGTGAACCATACAAGTGTGTCTATTTTTTCAGGACCATTTAACCTTTTCAAACCTATTTTGTTATTTTAGTTTATTATTTTTAATTATAATAAAAAATTGTAATTATATTTTAATTATTTTTAAATGTATTTTATTTTTATTTTTTGTGTGTTCACTTTTACCAAGTTTCGTACCATTCCGATGAAGTAAAAAATTCTAAAAAAAACAACAAAAATGTTAAAATTTTCCAAATGCAGTTTTTCGCACAGAAGAACCATTTTTGGTTCCTCAAAGTATTTTCCAGAGAACAGTTTTTAAAACATTTTGATAATTTAAAGAACCTTTTTCCAACATTCTTTTGTGCAATGGAAAGATTCCATGTTAAAGCGTTTTCATTGAACCATCAATGCCAATAAAGAACCTTTATTTTTGAGTCTTTGACTTGAGGACACAGGGCTTTCTTCACAGTCTGTGTAGTTTAATCACAGCCAAGATTGGCCTCTTCGCTCTCTCAGGGGCGTTTTAATGGCAAACTTGATGACTGGCTTTCCACAGAGAGTTCTGCGTTTTAATCAGCGCTGAGAGAGAGCAGGCCGCTGAACTGCGCGGCCGCGTTGACAGGCGTAATGGGACGTGATTGAGTTCTTCAACAGGTTGTGTTGGGTCAAGGCATCTGTTGTGGCCCTCAAGCCAAACCCACTCAATGCCACCATTGTCCTCACTCAGCGGCCTTAAGACGCAAAAGTTGCCATTGTGTTGTTTCTAGGTCAGCTGATACACTTTGAATACGAGATTAGCCTCGGAAATAACAATATGTGTTTGGACATGGTCTGTTATTCTGTGTGCCAGTTCACTATTGTGGGTGTTAGTTCTGCGTTGCCGCAATAATAATGCACACTCTAAAGGTTCCTTCTTTGCTAATTACTAACTAATTAGCAAAGGAAGTCTGGCATGCATTCCTTAATACTTACTCGGGCTCTTTGTGGCATCATTAAAATTTAGTATGATTGCATTGTGTTTCCATTGCTTTGGCATGATGTGGGTCAGAGTTTTGCTTCAGGACACATACTTTACTTCAGACACATCACCAGAACTGATTATTGGGGGGAAATTATCTTCTTAAAATCAAACACAATTGCACTTTTTATTAAGATATGTTCATGACATAATGCACAAACAATAGCACAGCAAGATGTGTTTTCTTTGACCTTGTGTAGTTCCCTTTCATGGGAACTTCGAACTGCGTCCTCTAGGGGGCGCTATGGGGAACGCCTCATCGTGACCCGTGTCTGAAGCATACATTGAAAAAACACCAACTCGTTGGCCGGCGACAGCCATGACGTCACTACCGGTGCTAACCCTTCTGCTAGTTTCTTTGCAGTGTTTCCCGGGACTGGTGTGTTTCTGTCCTTTCTAGGGTAGGTCCTCGGTGGGCACGCTGCTGGGTTCAGAAACCGGGTGCTCGACTTGCAGTGTTTATTTCACTCGTCGATATATGTCCAGAAGGTAAGT
>NW_015549585.1:58055-92656 GCF_001515605.1 Sinocyclocheilus anshuiensis
AGGTCGAGCCCCCTTCTCGGATTGAGAACTAGGTGTGTTGTTCCCACAGCTAAGTAAATTATTGCTAGCTGTTACAGCTTTGGAACATGCTGCAGGTCGAGCCCCCGTCTCGGATTGAGAACTGAGTGTGTTGGTCCCTCAGCTGAATAACTGCTAGCTGCTCCCCCATTGGAACATGCTGTAGGTTGAGCCCCCTTCTCGGATTGAGAACTAGGTGTGTTGTTCCCACAGCTAAGTAAATTATTGCTAGCTGTTCCATCTTTGGAACATGCTGCAGGTCGAGCCCCCGTCTCGGATTGAGAACTGAGTGTGTTGGTCCCTCAGCTGAATAACTGCTAGCTGCTCCCCCATTGGAACATGCTGTAGGTTGAGCTCCCTCTCCATTGAGAGCTGAATGTTTGCTCCCTCAGCTACAGATTTACTGCTAGCCACTCCAGCATTATAGCCTTAGACATAATGTTTGGGGATACGCTATTTCTATCTATGGGCTGCTCTTTCAGGGTGCCACGAGAACCCCTAGAACGGTATTCAAGTGTGTGCACGTTATGCTTTGCCCACTTTTCTAAAAATCCTGTATGGTAAGAGCTACGCGCAGAGACTTCGTGCTCTTTTTGAGTGGTTTAAAACCCCGGTTCCGCCTTGGGCACCACTCCTCCTATGTATCCTCTGGATACCTACTTTACAGGGTGTTGCTACTAAAGGTCTGTTGAGACAGTTCCTTCAGCACATACAAAGAGAAACGTGCGGTAGCCCCTGTGTGACAGGCCAAGACTAGTATGATTCTAGGCTCTTGGTCGTATTCCCTTAAAGGAATCTATTTCTGATTCCAAGCCTTGAGCTCTACCCCGGGCCCAGGAGTCTGGCCCTAACAGGTAAGTATTTTGGGGTATGTAGCCTAGGCCTTTGGCCGTAGGGAATAACGTCACTGACAGCCGTCTAATGTCCCAGGGGCAACTCCCATAGCAATATGGTAAAGTTGGTACTTAGTGCTCACCATGGTTCTGGCTTGCACTCCCCTCAGCATGGCGGCGTGGGTATACCGTTCCCCATAGCGCCCCCTAGAGGACGCAGTTCGAAGTTCCCATGAAAGGGAACGTCTCAGGTTACTTGTGTAACCATGGTTCCCTGAGTAGGGAACGAGACACTGCGTCCTCTAGGTTTTCTCGCCATGCTGCGGACGCAAGCTTCAGACGAAGAAGTGAATGATGTGTGCTCCCGGCGCCTATTTATACTTTAGTCGCACCGGTAGTGACGTCATGGCTGTCGCCGGCCAACGAGTTGGTGTTTTTTCAATGTATGGTTCAGACACGGGTCACGACGAGGCATTCCCCATAGCGCCCCCTAGTGGACGCAGTGTCTCGTTCCCTACTCAGGGAACCATGGTTACACAAGTAACCTGAGACGTTTTTTGTCTAGCTAACTTTATTGGGCAAAACTTTTGACATCTAAAGTACAAAATGAGATGCTTTCAAAAGGTTGGTAAGTACTTATTTTGCAATCCTACCTATACATCATTATAATTAGTCGCTTTTTATTATTTGCATTTAGCACTTTTTCTTTCTTGCAGCCCTGTGACCCATTTTTTGGGGTCACAACCCAATAGTTAAGAACCACTGGTGTAGGGATTTCGTGAGCAAGCTTTGTTTTTGTTTTATTTCAAGCCAGACGGTGGTAAGCGGATGTTTTTGGCCTTAGTTAAAGGGATAGTTCACCCAAAAAAGAAAATTATCCCATGATTTACTCACCCTCAAGGCATCCAAGGTATATATGACTTTCTTCTTTCAGAAGAATACAATCTGAGTTATATTTAAAAATATCCTGGCTCTTCCAACTTTATAATGGCAGTGAATGGGTGTTATTCAATAGTCCAATAGATGGAAGTCCAATAAACTTCACCAATCCATCATAAAAAAAGTATTCCGGGGGCTTAATAAAGGCCTCCTGAAGCGAATCAATGCATTTTTTGTAAGAAAAATATCCATATTTAAAACTTTATAAACAGTAATATAATGTAAATATAAGGAGAATTCATTCATTCCTTCATGATTTAAATTTGTGAGAAAATGCATCTTCAAAGTAGTGAAAAATGTCTCCAGCTGCTCTCCATTTCATCTCAATGCTTTCTAAAAATTAAAATATTAAAGAAATCTCATTTGTGATTTGAACTTTAGAGGAAAAACATCTGAAAAGCCACTGAACATGTCTTCATTTGCTCTCCATTTCATTGCCATCTAAAATTGAGATATTAAAGAGATCTCATTTGTGATTTTAATTTTATTATTTTAGTAGATAGGAAAACACCGGATTCAGACGTGCCATAACCTGCGTATATGACCCGAGAAGGCATTTACAGGATTCGGACACCGCCAAAGAGTGAGTTGGAGTTTTTTGGGATGGCACAGGTGTTCCCGATCGCTAATTCCTCACACCTGCGTGAGGCCGAGCGGGACGCCACCCCAAACAGCCTTTCAAGAAAACCCGTCAACAGTATCAGCTTTTGAAGAAAAACCAACAATCCTGCAAGTGTCACTGGAATCTGGAGCAAAATGCATGAAAATGGCATTTTCTTTACATCTTCGCTGGCACAGATGGCAGCACACGGTAAACACCCTGCTTCTAGATGATGTGTCATAATATTCCTAAAGCCTCGCTGCGGCTCAGGCAACATGCTGCACGCTGCGGGGCGCCTATTTTTCCACCCCTGTCGGCGCCGTGACCTTTGCGAGAGCCTCTGAAAACAACACGGCTATCCTGAAAAGCAGTGACACATTCTGTGTCGAGGTCGCTTTCCATAAATATGTCATTTTGCGACGAGGGGAAGAGCCGGCGTGCCGCTTTAAGGATGCATGGGCTGTAATCGGGTGGTGTTTTGCGCGGCCGCCGGGTCCCGAGGATGGAGGCTTTTGGGGCTTGTTGCTGCATGAGCGCGCCGGTGATTGAGCTCTGAGCTCGATAGGATCTCAGCGGGGGGCCGCAGGGATGGCATGTGTTTGTTGGGCAACTGCACTCAGGACCGCAGCAGCACATTAAGGAGATGACCTAAAGACCAGACATGCACACACAGTCCGGCTGTTGCTCTCCTGCTCTATGGCGTGTTGTTCATGCAATGAATGCTGGTTTTCATGCACGTTTGTGTCTTCGGATTGAGCTGGTTGGTTGTGCTGTTTTGGTTTGGAGGAGCCATTAATGTGATTGTCATTATGTTGTTGATGAGCTTTCTGGGATTGAAGAATGTAAGCGAGTGAGTGAATGGGTGTGTATATGTGCCATATGGTGTGTGTGTTGATAGGGGTTTTATCTGGTCAGTGTCCTCATATGGCTTTAGGTGCTGTTTCACTGGCTGCCGTTTTTCGCAACATTCTTGTGTGTAAATTTTAATGCAATTACTGTAATTATTATTCAAAAGTGTTTTTGATTTCTTCGTCAACAACAACATTATTATTCTGGATGTGAAAATAATCATGCACATTAATTTGGCCACGCTCTCATGGAATGAAAAAAAGTGTAATTCACTGAATTGTAATTCAGTGAAATTAAAGGGGTCATATGATGTTGCTAAAAAGAACATTATGTTGTGTATTTGGTGTAATGAAATGTGTAGAAAGGAAAAATTGAAATCGCATCATATGACCCCTTTAAGACAACAGTCTGATTTTAGCAGTCCAACGAAACAACAAAATGGTGAAGAATGCATCACGTCTTAATTGAAAGGTTTCTGTTTTGTAAACCATTTCATGTTACTTGGCTTCAAGACTTTAAATTAGAGCATACTGGAAAGTTAAGTGATCTTCCACCGTGGTCCGTAGCAAAAGCTAATTCATGAAAATACTGAAAAATTAAATGTATTTTCAAAAAATACTTGCATAAATTACATAAACAGTTATGACTTTTAATTTCATTCCAGTTTAATTTTACTTTCATAAAATCTAATTTTATTTAATTTATTTATTTATTGCTATTTTAATTTATTCATAATTTTTCTTTATTTTTTTATTTTTTATTTACCATTTTATAGAATATAGTTTATATAGAATAGATTTGTATTTTATTTGTAATTTTATTTTTTATTCATTTTTCCTTTATTATTATATTATTATTATTAGATTTTTTATTCGTATTTACCATTTTATATAATGTTTATATTTGTATTGATTTTTTATATTTATTTATTTATATTAATTTTCTTGTTGTTCATTTTTTATTTTATTATTTGAGTTTTTATTATTATTTTTACCATTATATAGAATAGATTTATATTTAATTATGCATTATTTTTGTTTTATTTATGTTCTTTATTTTTTATTGGGATTATATTTATTATTTATTTTATTATTATTTTACATTTTTATTGGTAGTATTTTTTACCATTTTAAAATAACAGCAAGGCTCTTGAGGCCATGCTGTGTTGAATATAGCCACTCGACCTATTGTTCCGTAATGCTTAATTGATGATAAATACACATTTCATATTCATAATTTAATATTCACATTCATTAAAAAGAACATTAGCATGCAGTGCATTTCTTAAATAAAGAAGCATGAATATGCAAAGAGTTTCCGTGAGCCCCGCTAATGGGAAAATCACTTCATCCGTAAATACATAAAGATTGAAGACAGATGCTGATACTCTTGATTCCACTTTTGTTTTATCAGAACAATAAGAATGGTGAATAGAGCGGCTGCACATTTCGCCTTTTAAGCGCATCTGTGCGCCCAGGGTCTCGCCGGCCGTGCCAAGAGTCCTGCTTCCACTTTCACACTGTCACCGCCGGCATCCGCTGGTTTTTCGCCTGATAAATCGGCAGATAACAGGCATAGCCGGTGGCCATTGTTTGGCGGGGGTAAAGTGTTTAAAATGAATTTACCCGGTGAGTGCGGCGAATTCATTTCGCATTATGCTTGTCGCTGATGTACAAGGGGCCCGCTCCAAAAAATGGATCGGGTGGCATGCCAAACTCTGTAATCGGGGTTTCTCGCAGGGCTCGCGGCCTATACAAAGAAGCACAGACAATCAGGTTTGTTAGCTATGCATGCCAATCCGTTACCCTGGTTAAGGGCCAACAGTCGGGGGGGACCGTGCCACGTTGGGGCAACAAGCACACAAATACAATTACCGCTCACTCTCTGTCAGTTCAGCTCGGTCTCGCCGCCTGTGCAACAACTAGAGACGATGCATGAACTTTCTTTCTTGATATGACCACTGATGAACATTATGGTGGGGAATTGCATAAGAAACTGGCAAGTGCTGAGATCTGAGCTAGTGTTAAACCTACAGCTGACCAGTGAGAGAGCTGCAACCAAAGTGTTACACTCTTCAAATAAAGGTTCTTTATTGGAATTGATGGTTCCATGAAGAACCTTTAACATTAATGAAACCTTTCCATTCCACAGAAGCTTGTTTATAGTGGAAAAGGTTCTTTAGGTTTTTAAAATGTTCTTCACACTAAGAAAAAATGGTTCTTTTAAGAGCTGCTCACTGGAAGGTTCTTTGAGCAACCAAAAATGGTTCTTCTATGGCATCGCTATGAAAACCCCCTTTTGGAACCTTTATTTTTAAGAAAACTTTAGATTATTCAAATGTTTTTCACACTAAGAAAAAACTTGGTTCTATTCACAGAAAGGTTTTGGGGAACAATGTTTTTACTAAGGGCCAAAAATCAAACTTGACTGCTATCTGAAAGTTAAAATGTATTTTTAAACATGTATTTATATTCTCTGTAATTCACTGCAAAAATACATCAAAAAATGCTGAAAAATTGAAATAAAGATGCTTTTTCTTGCATAGCTGGCCAAATAAAAGGTCTGTTTCATATTTATTTTGCTCATATTTAGTGTTATCAAATGATCAAACCTTTAAAAATATTGAAAAATGTAACTTATTTTTAAAAAATACTCTTACATTAATTATTACAGTTATGTCTTTTGAATTATTAAATTTGAGCTCTGCTTTTCCTAAATTTAAATTTGATTCTGCATCCTGCTTACTTATAGTTACAACTTGCCACATTTGATTTTTATTTATTTAAATTTATTTATTTTTCTAATTTTAACAAATCTGCATCTTGTTTGCTTACAGTATATAAAATATATTCCATCCATCCATCCGTCCGTCAGTCCGTTTTATTTGTTTGTTTGATTTTTGCAAGGTGGGCCAAATAAAAGGTCACCAAGTGGCAAATTTGGGCCTGAATTGGGCATCAAAAGTCAGAAATCTAAATATGGAATTCTCCCAAAATCAAATGATCTGAGCTGCTGTGGACATTTAATTTTTCGGAGTTTTAAGAGAAACGTTTGACAAGTTGAAACTTGTCTTTCTACAATATAATGAAAGAACAGCAACATTTTCTTCTGGGTTATTTTACTCTACTGAAAGACCTGCTTATAGCATTTTCTTTTTAACAAAAGATGATGAAAACAAAATAGTGCAGACTTTTGCTCACTTAGACCACTGTATATGGTTTTTGATTTAAACAAAAGCATATTTTATAATAATTGTAAAATTATCAAATGAAAATTTGAAAAATGAAAACTTGCTCATATTTGAGCTTCTTTGTCTAGATTGCAGCAACTTCATGATGAACACTATTGAAGGAGGAACAGGTATCATGAGCACTTGTCAAAATGTTGGTTTACTAACTAATTACTAACTAGAACTAATTTCAGGCATTGAAGCCATGTGAACTCTCGACTGGAAATGTGTATGTCCGCCTCGGTTTGTTTTCCCACCGATTTGAAGCAGGTAATAAGACCTTGAATCTTTTTAAAGCTAATTCATCCTATATGTTCACGCACGTCGTTGTTCTAGCCGTAATTTGTTGACCCAGAGGTCTATAGACTCCCACTTTCACCAGCGAAAGAGCCCCTGATTTGTAAACCCTTTCATTGGCTAGTGGAGGACTTGTACCGCGGTAAAGGCCAGAGGAGGGACGGGGAGCCGCTCATAATGGACCGCTGTGTATGGGAGGATCGTGGGAAAAGCATTGGCGCGCTGTTATTGTGATATTTCAACCAGGACTCGAGACTGACCCTCCTAAAGACACATTGTGGTGACTGCCGTGCTAATGGGGGAGCCGCGCGCTCGCACCACAATAGACGCATCTCCACGAGGAGGCCTCCCCTGCTCACGTGGAGTGGCCCGAGGGGAGGTCGTGTGAGGACAGGCTGAATTTAATGCAGTTTGTAGGTGAATGGGTCTGTGCGCTCGCTTAATGGATGAGCCGCATCATTAGGAGCCTCGGATGCGGCGCTGAGTGGCTGTTTTGGCCTCTTATAGGCCTGCGTCCGTATGTGAACGCTGGGACAAAGCTGGTGTGGGTCAGTGTGTTTTTAGGCAAGAATATATATGGTTTTTGCTCCTATTTAGTGTTAGCGATGTGATCAAACCTCTAAAAAATACTGAAAATTCAATTGATTAATTACTGTTGCATTAATTATTATATCTTTGAATTACATTCCATTTTAATTCTACATCCCTAAATTCAAATTTTATTTAATTATAATTCTGAAAAATTAGATTTTTATTCATTCATTTATTTTTAAATGATTAAAAAAAAAAATTTGAGTATGATTTTAAAATTTACTCTACCTATCTACAATTATCTCTAATAAAACATGTAAATATATTTTAGAAAATATATATTTAAAGTATATTAAATATATGTAAAAATTGTATTTTCTAATATAATTTAACAATGATGCATTCTGTTTGCTTTATATATATATAATTGATTCTAAAATTATAATTTTTCAATTATGCAATCTGTTTGCTTACAATATATCAAATTATAGCAATTTAAATGCTAGTTTTAACAATTATGCTTCCTATTTACTTTCAGTACATAAAATTATAATTATTGTTTTTTTAAATGCTAATTTTAACAATTATGCATCCTGTTTGCTTACAATATTTAAAATTATGATTGTTTTTTAAATGGTAGTTTTAACACTTATGCATCCAGCTTGCTATATATATATATATATATATATATATACATACATTTTAATGCTAATTTTAACAATTACAGTATGCATTTTAGATATATATTTTATGCATCATTTATATTAAATATATGTAAAAATTTTATTTTCTAATATAATTTAACAATGATGCATTCTGTTTGCTTTATATATATATAATTGATTCTAAAATTATAATTTTTCAATTATGCAATCTGTTTGCTTACAATATATCAAATTATAGCAATTTAAATGCTAGTTTTAACAATTATGCTTCCTATTTACTTTCAGTACATAAAATTATAATTATTGTTTTTTTAAATGCTAATTTTAACAATTATGCATCCTGTTTGCTTACAATATTTAAAATTATGATTGTTTTTTAAATGGTAGTTTTAACACTTATGCATCCAGCTTGCTATATATATATATATATATATATATATACATACATTTTAATGCTAATTTTAACAATTACAGTATGCATTTTAGATATATATTTTATGCATCATTTATTTTATTATTATTTTTATAATGGCAACAAGACATTCAAGGCACTCGACATGCAGTCACTCTTACAACACATTCACTTTACGAATGTTTCCTCAAATCACGTGTTTTGTTGATAAACGTGTGCTGTTACTGTACGAAGTTGATTTTTATCACCTGCCCGATGATAAAATGTACAAACCTTCATACGCACTTTAGAAAATGTAAAAATGCAGTTGCGCAGTGTGGGTCGAATGCTTATGCGTAAGCTAAACATCTCCTCTGAGGTCTTTAAACATATTAAACGTGCTGGAAATCGAACAAAGAGAAGCTCTTTCGTGATGCAGACCGTCGCAGAACTCCATGTGCACTTGTTGGTGAAGAGGTGTCAAACAAAGCAGAAGCTGAAGTAGGTGTTGTGAGCGTTTGCTGTCGTGTGATAATCGCTCGGGTCTGTTTGGGTAAAGACAGACGCTTCCAGAAGTTTGCTCCGCAGCAGGCAGGGTGGTAATCGTGAGGTCACCAGGGTGCTCTTTAGGCATTGTCCCATCTGCTGACTTTTTGACCTCTTATGTCACTTCCTCAGCGTTAGACTCTCTGGTTTCTCCATTGCCGCACCCGCCTCGCTTCACGCCACATTGTCCGTGTCCAAATCTTTAGATCTCCTTGACAAATGCTAGTACATTTACAAGTCCAGAAGTGATTGAGTGGAGCTCAACCAATAAAGGGCGTTTCCACGCCTCAGGGTGACCATATTTCTGTGCAAACCACGTGTCACAGCTCTCCATCTGAGCAGAAACGGCTTTGGGGCAGAACACACTCAAGGTCACTTACTGACCGATGAAACGCCTCCTTGCCCATTTTTCTGACCCTGAAATCCTGCTGTCCTGTGTGTATGATTATATATGAAAGCACAGCAAAGCAGTGGACATACAAACATACGGTATGAGTGGATGAACTGCATTCAGATCTGTTGTAAATTGCAGATGACAAACATGCATTTTTGGTTTGTTACTTGGCAACCGTATACCGCCTACAGTTAGACTAGAATAAGCAATTAAATCTGTTGGAAAGATTGTTTAGTCCATATTGTTTTAATATGTATACTAGTAGTGTAACTTATATAATAACTTTTTTATAGTAACTTTCTATCTATCTGTCGCTCTGTCGCTCTATCGCTCTGTCATTCTATCTATAATTCAAACTGTCGTTTTATCGCTCTCTCGTTCTAATTCTATCTATAGTTTTATCCTTCTCGTTCTCTGTCGTTCTTGTCCTTTCTATCATTCTTTCATTGTCCTTTCTATCAGTCGTTCTCTCATTCTCGTTCTGTCGTTCTCTCATTCTCGTTCTGTCGTTCTCTCATTCTCGTTCTGGCGTTCTCTAATTCTCGTTCTGTCGTTCTCTCATTCTCTTTCTGGCATTCTCTCATTCTCGTTCTGTCGTTCTCTCATTCTCTTTCTGGCGTTCACTCATTCTCGTTCTGTCGTTCTCTCATTCTCTTTCTGGCGTTCACTCATTCTCGTTCTGTCGTTCTCTCATTCTCTTTCTGCCGTTCTATCATTTTCTCATTGTCATTCCGTCGTTCTTTCACTCTCGTTCTGTCATTCACTCATTCTCGTTCTATCGTTTTCTCAATCTCATTATGTCGTTCATTCATTCTCGTTCTATCATTCTCTAATTCTCGTTCTATCATTTTCTAATTCTCTTTCTGTCGTTCTCTCATTTTCACTCTATCTATCATTCTCTCGCTTTCTTTTTATGTGTCATTCTCTTCTGTCTACATACCATTCTCTGTTGTTCTCATCCTCTTGTTCTCGTTCTATCTATTGATCTGTCTATCGCTCTCTATCTGTTTACAGTTTTAAAACCTAACTTTAATGCTTTCCCCCCCAAAACTTTAAAGCACAGTTTTGTGCATCTGACATCTGTGCTTAAGGCCGCTGTCAGTATCTCTGCAGGCAGATACGAAGCCCTGACGGATTCCATGGGAAAACACAACAAATAGCCTTGTGTTTTCGATGCGTCTGCTGAAGATAAAACTAAATCTACAAATATTAGACACCTGCAGTCTGAGAATCTCCAGACATTAAACCAAAATAAGTCACAGATTTGTGCTTATAACATAAAAGTGGCTTTTAGCTTGAAGAGAATCAAAGAATAAACTAGAAAAGGACAGCTTTTAGCTTATCAAAGCCTTGTGTGAAAAGCCTTTTAGTAGTTATTTTTCATTTGTAGTTGAATTTGACCACTCCGTAATCCTTCACCCATCCTACAAGCACCAGGGTCAGTATTTATGGAGAAAACCGTCTTGATGTGGTTTTGAATGTGAAGGTTCTGACCTTGGCTAAACTCTTGGCAGACGTCTCTCAATAAGCCATATTGCTGGAGTCTGACCCCCAAAAGTCAAACATATGTCAATGATAATCTGAGGTCAAATGAAGCTGACCTGATGTAATCTGCTTTGAAAAGCACCAAGCGTTTGCTGCGTTTAATGATGCTGATGTGTCCCAAGAACCACTGCCACTCAAAAGAGGTTTATTGGACCCTTAACACTGCATAAACTCGCTTGAAAGCCTCGGCAAACACACCCTCCTTCAAGACAAGACGAGACAAATCCGGCTCATTAAGACAAGAACGCTGGACGCCAAGGACATCGATTACAAAACCAAGAGCTTCGGTCCGATTTCTCAGTTAGACGGGTAAGAAATCATCAGGTTGTAGGACTTTCGTGAAGTTGAAGTCAACCACCGAACTGAATATTGGGAAATGTGGAGCGTTCACCACCATAGCGTTCATAGCTGTGTGTTAAATCTCTTGTACGCCCCCCGTCTGTTCCCAGACCTGGAAACTCACTCCTATGGACTCAAGCCAAGCCATTGCACTTCTGGTCCAGGACTTTGAGTGACAGCTTGGCTTAGCATATCCTTCATCCTTTATCTAAAGAGCCAGAGGTCAGAGGATTAGCGTCCCAGGTCAAGTATAGCACCTGTGTGTCAATGTAAACCACACAAAGGGGTCAGTCTGCAAAAAGAGAGATTTTTCTGGTTGGAATGCACTAATGGTGAGGACAAGCTTGGGAGATGAAGTTTCTGTATGTGTTGCACGTACAGCTTTCTCTGATTTCGGTTTTCAGGAATTTCTGTATGTTTTGTTCGCTGCAAAAAAAATTGGTGCAAGTTTCACTCAGAAATTGCTAGTAAATTCCACAAGTAATTACAAAGAAATAGCAAGATACACTTTGAATTAAATGTGAAATTTTGAATTGGGAAAACTTTGATTTTTTTCTTTTTATAGTCTAAGATGAAAGAATAATTCATTTGAATGTCATTATCTACTCACCCTCATGTAATGATGTTTTTTTCCATAGAATATGAAAGGAGAATTTTTGAAGAATTGTCATTATTCTTCAACTTCATATTGACCACGTTGTCAATCTCCAAAAGTGACAAAACACCAAATGACTTATATTCTGAGACTTTTGAAGTCATATCATTGCTTTGTGTTGGAACAGGCTCTTGAACACATTAAATTAAATGTGAAATGTTCAAGTAGAAAGACATAAATAAGTAGTATTTTCTTGTAAAACATGCTCCAATTATCTATAAAGATTTTTTATGTTTTTTTTTTGGTTTTTAAAGAAGTCTCTTTTGCTCATCAAGGCTGCATTTATTTTAATTATCAAAAATACAATAAAAACAGTAATATTGTGAAATATTATTAGAATTTTAAATAACAATTTTCTATTTTAATATATTTTAAAATGTAATTTATTTCTGTGATCAAAGCTGTATTTTCAGCATCATTACTCCAGTCTTCAGTGTCACATGATCTTCAGAAATCATTCTAATATGCTGATTTATTATCAATGTTGGAAACAGTTGTTGTTTTTTTTAAATAAATGCTGTTCTTTTTATCCTTTTATTCATCAAAGAATCCTGAAAAAAGTATTTGTTTGATCACAGAAATAAATTATATTTTAAAGCATATTTAAAATACAAAACCATTATTTTCAACTGCAATAATATTTCACAATATTACTGTTTCTGTATTTCTGATTGAATAAATGCAGCCTTGATAAGCAGAAGAGACTTCTTTTAAAAAAAAGTTAGATCTCACTGATTCCAAACTTTTGAACAAACTTTTATGTATGCATCTTCATAAAATCTTTTTTTACAGTCTAAATGAAAGGAATAATTTGTGCAAATGTCAGTTATTTACGTTTCATTGTTTTTCTTCCATAGAATACGAAAGAAGAATTTTTGAATTTTCATAATGGATTATGAAATGCAGTTCATATTGACCACAAACTGACCACAAGAGCCCGAGAGCCTTTTAAAGTCATTTGATGGTTGTTGGAACACATTAAATTAAACATGACGTTTTGAAGTAGAAAGACATTTAAAAATCTTTGTTTACAGTCAAGAAAATAATACAAATGTCCATATCATGTTTTTTTCCTACAGAAAGGAGAGTTTTTGAAGAATTTTCATGAAGTACAGTTTGTACTGGCCACATTTTCAAGCTCCAACATTGACAAAACAACTTTGAAACTCATGGATCTTTGAAAGTCATATGATGGCTTTGTTTTGGAAGAGGCTGAAATAAGAGTCATTAAGTCATTTGGACTACTTTTATGATACTTAAATGCTCATTCATCGTGTTTTTTTTTTTTTGTGTCCGTTTTGGACACTGGACACTACGAATGGTTGTTGTATGGAAGACGTCTGCGTGAAACCTCTTCAAATGTGTTTCATGGAAGAAATCAAGACATATAAGTTTGATACTACATAAATTATTCCTTTAAAGACGTACAGCGAGACCCTCTTTGACCTCCAGAGAGCTAGCATGAAGCTTGTGAGTCTGACTAGGGTTACCTTTGTGTACCTTAACTTAAAGAAACTTTCCCACCCTTTGTTTGGACGCTCACAATTAAGGTGGGCATAGAAAATGGCCAATGTACTCAGTGCCTTAACGCAAGCAGCCATATCCATTCAGAGCTCTGAGAGGGTGTCTCTGAGGGGAGAGGGTTATCAGATACGGACGGACAGGGAAAGTGAAAGCCTTTCTATGTCTGTGTGAGCGAGGCACTCCGGAGGCTGAATGGATATGGCTTTTAAAGGCCTAGATTACAGTAAAGCTGGCCTGTGTGTTCTTTTTATCGGTCTGTGTCTCCTCGATCGCTGGCATCTCTTCTCTCTCGTCCTGTGAGGCCTTCCCTGCTCCGGCTTGTCGGCCAGTCAATGGGCTTTGTCCCGGCTAGAATTTAAACAAGCGCCTCGGCCCTCCTTTCTCCTGTCTTTGGAGAGTGAAGTCAGGTAGTGTGGCTCATATGGAAACCCCTTCAGAGAAGATGAGATTAATAAACGAAGGACTGAACAGTCTCAGAAAAAAGGTACAAAAGCTGTCACTGGGGCAGGACCGTTTCAAAAGGTATACCTTTGTGCCTTATTTACCCCTAAAGGCTGCATATTAGTACCTTAAAGATACATATTACAGTTTTTCTCAATTGCTTTGGCTCAATTCTCGAATGAAACTTTTTTTTCCCGAAACAATAAGTTCAGATCTCTGAACAATTAGCTTCTTGTTCACATCAGATTGGAATTTCTTATTGATTTGAGCAAATTGCAAATACTTTGGCACATGTGTGCAAACAGTAAGTACAATTGTCTGCAGTTTGCACAACAACTAATTGCATATGGCTTGTTGATCAAAACTGATAAGCCGATTCTCACTTAAACTGTCAAACTCGTCACAACTTCTCAATCATTTTTCATCGTGTAAGCCATCACATTCAAAACAAAATATACCTATTAGTAGCTAAATGGTACATATTTGTGCATTTCAGAAAAGGTACTGCCCCAGTGACAGCTTTTGTACCTTTTTTCGGAGACAGTGACAGAGTTTTTGTTGAAGAGTGCTGTAGGGAGGTGAAGAATTGAAAAATTGACCTTTTCGATTAATGAGTGTGAGATTAAATTAAATTGTCCATAGCACAGAGGGAGCTGAATTGTAATGACAGTAAGTGGAATTTACTGAACTGTAATTCAAAGAAATTTAACATGGATATTGCTGTCTGTCTATCTGTCACTCTCTGTCGCTCTATCTATCTGTCGCTCTATCTATCTATCTATCTGTCTGTCTCTCTGTCTGTCTGTCGCTCTCTATGTCTGTCTATCTGTCACTCTCTGTCGCTCTCTCTATCTGTCTGTCTGTCTGTCTGTCTGTCTAATTTTTTTCACTCTATTTATCTATCTGTCACTCTATCTATCTATCTATCTATCGTTCTTTTGTTCTGTTCTGTCTATTGTCCTTATGGTCTGTTGTCTTGTGGACTAAATTATTTAGTAGTACATTTATTTTAATTTTATTTAGTTTTACAGTTTTTTTTAAATTGGTTTGGTTCGATTTTCATAAGTAAGGTGTGCATTTTCAAAACTTTTAATACAAAAATCCAAACTGATCACACTTGTAACACCACTAGTCATTCTTTCAAAGCTGATCTCATGCTTTCATTAAAATTACACATATTTTCATCCACACAATAATTGTTTCAAAACATAAGATTATTGTAATATATATTGAAAACGTTTGATTTAATCACCGAAAGACAACATTGCGATCTTCTTTCAATTTAGTACTTTTAACAATCAGTTCAATTCAAGAGCAAACAATGCAAGAGACATCTTTCAAATCCCCTTTTTTTTGCTGAAATAATTACAGTAATACAGGCAATAATTGTCATGTTGGAAAATACACTTACATTATCTAACTTGCATAAATCACATAACCATAATGTTTGTAAAAGTATTTATCCAGTGTGTTATCAAAAGGTGTGATGAAGGTATAAGGTTTTGTGCTAGAACAGAGTTTACGGTCAATGCAGTAAAAGTCCTCACTGTGCCATATGACTGAATGGTAACACTTTAGTATAGGGAACACACATTGACTATTAACTAAGAGTTTTTCCTCAAACTTCTAATTTGCTGCTTATTATTAGTTAGTAAGGTAGTTGTTAAGTTTAGGTATGGGGTAGGATTTAGGGATCTAAAATATGATCATGCACAAGGCATTAATATGTGCTTTATAACTACTAATAAACAGCCAATATGCTAGTGATATGCATGCTATTAAGTTAATAGTGAGAATTGGTCCTTAAAATAAAGTGTTACCGACTGAATCTATACTGTAACTGAACTTTTCAGATGGAAGGTGAGTTAGATCACATGACGTAATGTAATGTAAGATGCTGTGTTTGATGCCATCTGTCTCCCTTCTTCTGATACGTCTCTGATCAGTTCCTCTCTATGTCTCCTGCTGTATGTTCGAAAAAGGAAAAGCACACAGTTTTACAAATGAGGACGTCCTCAAAGAGAGGTTTTGGTTGATTTTGTCAGGTTTTGCTCACTTCTGGGTTACAATTTGTCTCCAAAATATGTAGACGAACACACACACGCACACACACACACAAGGTTTTGCTCACTTCTGGGTTACAATTTGTCTCCAAAATATGTACGCACATGCACACGCACACACACACACACACACACACACACAGACAGAGGTATTCCTGTCATTATGGTCACATTCCATAGGAGTAATGGATTTTATACTGTACAAACTGTATATTCTATCCCCCTACACTAACCCTACTCCTTCCTGATATATATGGCCCAAAATAAAGTCTCCCACAAGGACAATGATTACAGATATTGCCATCTTTGTGGGGACATTTTGTCCCCATAACATAGGGTTTCCTTGAACCATACACACACACTTATAAAATAGTGGTTATCATCCAAGATAAATCACTTATAGTATAAAAATAATTAATTACATTTGATTATCCGTAAATTGAAAACAAGTTCTTTAGAAACTATATCTACTGAATCTATATCTACAGATATTTATGCACCAAATGATTCACTGATTAACCATTAAGATGAGTTAGATTAAATGACAAATGAATTAAACTGAATGAGAAGATCAGAGAGCGAGAGCTTTATGAAAGGCAGTTTCTGAAACATTTATATAGATAAAACACTTATTTTATTAGTGTAGTGAAAAGGTTACTTTGTGATTGCGTGTATAGTACTAAGACAATTGAAAATATGCTGACGTGTTTGAAAAAGTGCACTTTTGATGATCTGTTGTGATATTAGTACAAACAGTTTTGAAAATGCACACCTTACTTATGAAAACAGAACCAAACCTTTTTAGGTCTTAATTCAAGAACTGAATTGAAATTAAGACATTTTTTAATATACAGTAATTATGATTTCCACACGCCCATAAGTTGAATATGGAGTCTGTCAGTAAAGCCGTTTACCTTTTTATCTCAGGGATTTTTGGAGAGACATATCTGAGATCTCTATTAAGTCTCATGAGGTATGAATGAGCAATGAGTCTTTCTTCTGGGAACGCTGCTTGTTGAGATCTGGAGGGTCAGTTAAACATCTCCTCTATCAGCCTTTACGTTCTCCTGACAAAACCGCGACTGCGACTGCTAAAGGGAGGGTTTTGGATCTGTAAGTAGGGCAGAGAAAAGTGTGATTTTGAAAAGGGAGAAAGAGTCTAAAGGGTGTTCTGTGAGTCGTAACCTTTGTTCTGCTGGCGAGGGGCTAATGTTCTCCAAGCTCTCCCATAACAATCAAAAGAGGAGCCCTTCAAGAAGCCGGGGCCTCCTTCTCCTCCTGCGTTTCTGTCTTTCCAGTCCCGCTCCGCTCGGAGAATAATGCCGGCCTTTGTAAATATCGCACCACATACAGAATCTTTACCAACCTATGAGGTTGTAATTGACTAGTAGTGGGGATCCCTCAGGAGACGGGCGATTCCTGGAGGATGAATTAAATTACCAGTTAATTGATTCCTTTATTGATGTTTTTGTTAATGCGGTGAAAGCGGAGGCGCAGTGAGATGTCAACAGTTGTAGACTTTGCTCCGATCTGACTGGAGCTTTTCTCACAATAAAGACAGCTTTTGAAACCCTGAGGGAGATCTTATGGAGTGTTAATGTAGTTTGCTCTGTGAAACTTAACAAAACATCTATTAAAGTCAACTATTTACACTGCAAAAAAAAAGATTTTCTTCCTCGGTAGCTTTGTGCTGCAAATATCTACACATTCAAGATACATTTACTTGAGATGCAAAATTACTTCTGAAAAATGTATCAAAATGATGTGAGTTTATGCTTCAAACAAGAACAAGTATCTGCCAGAGGGGTCCGAAAAATCAACTTAATTCAAAGAGAAAACAAGATCATTTATCTTACACCACTGGCCGATATTTTTTCTCGTTTTAAGCATGAACTCACTTCTTTTTGATACATTTTTCAGGAAGCAAGACTTAAAATCAAAAGTCATTTTTCTTTCATGGTAAGTGTGTCTTGATTTAAGAATTTTTCTATATTTGTACTGGAAAACAAGACAAAATACTAAGTAATAAAATGATTGCATTGTGTAGTATTTTACGGTTGAAGGATATGTCTGCAAATTTAACGGAAAGTGTACTGGTAATTTTATATGGATGTTTTTTGGGGGGTTTTTTTACAGTATGATTATAGTTACCGTATTTGATCTGTTTTCAAAATAGTGTCGTTTTTCTGGTAACTAAATGTGGTTGCTATCAAGTGTCTGTCTATATGGGTCCACAGAGGTTGTCGGTGACGTTAAAGGAATAGTTGATCCAAAAATGAAAATTTGCTGAAAACGTATTCACCCTCAGACGATCCAAGATTAGGATGAGTTTGTTTCTTCATCAGATTTGGAGAAATGTAGCATTGCATCACTTGCTCAGCAATGGATGCTCTGCAGTGAATGGGTGCCGTCAGAATGAGAGTCCAAACAGCTGATAAAAACATCGTATGTTAACTGATGGACTGGAGTGGTGTGGATTATTCTGATGTTTTTATCAGCTGTTTGGACTCTCATTCTGACGGCACCCATTCACTGCAGAAAACTGGGTTTTTGTCAAAGGAACCAGGGTTATTTGCTTATGTTTGTTACCATCTGATAATTCTTTTGTTGTATTGAATATATGTTTTTGTTAGCATGTTAGTACAGCTTTCTGTGTCCGATTTCTTATGAAACACCGAGACTCTCGCTGGTCTCGTGCCTGTGCTCGTGATGTATTTTGACAGACAGGCTTTTATCACCGTGACTTTTTCTCACACTTTTTCTCACACTTCCCACGTCATTTCTCACCTTGTCTACAAACGTGCGAGTGTTTATCTTTGTTTTTCTTGCTTTCTGTCTGCATTCGCTTTTGGAGTTGTTTAGGAGAAGTTTCGTTTGTTTTGACTGTCAATTGGTATCTCATTATGGTCACTGAGGTTCTTGACTCACATGTGAATTGAAGGCAGGAAACAATATCTGCACCTTGAGAAAAGTAGGTCATGAAGATAAACCTGTTCAGTGTCAGAGAGCATTGTTGTGTATTTTATATTTTCCCATAAAGCTGTATTTTTTTATATTTAAAAGGTGAAGCTGATTCATGTCAACACTGAAGTTTCTCATCAATCCTGAGTGTCCAAATGTCCATTTCAAACTCAGATAAATCATTAAACATATCTGTATGCATCGGCCGTAGTCTTTTAGATTGACTGTAGTGGAAAGTTTAGTTTCTGTACCTTGTTTTCATGTCGTTTGGTGATGGAGACCCTCAGTGTTTGTTTGTTTTTTGTCAGACGCTTTCACATCAGACTTGCATTTGCTGCTTCTGAGCAAAAGACAAATAAAGCTCATTATTTGGTGGGTTTGCAGAATGGGCCGCATGTTTAGATTTCTTCAAAAGAGCAATTTTCTGTGCCACATGAGAGCTCAAAATGACGAGGAGATGTTTCCACATGTGCTTTGATTTTGCAATTTCTCTCTTGGCAGCTTATCTGTTGTAGTCGATGTTTCTGAGGTTTTGTTTGTTTGGTTTTATTTATTTTTTTATTTTTATTTTTTTTGACTGATGCTGAAAGTTGAACAGTGTCAGTGAAGAGCTTGAGATGAAATATGAGAGAAAATAAAGAAAAATCCCCTGTAAACATAATATTTTATTGTCTGTCTTTTCCTGTCAAGCTGAAATTGTCATACTATGTGCAAAAAATGTGAAAATGTTATTTAATTGTGTGTATTTAGGTTGCACAAAATGCTGCTATAAAAAAAAAATAATTATTATTATTTCCAGAAATAAATAAACGTTTGATGGTTAAACATTTGAAAATGAAGAAATCAGGATAATAAATCTTAATAAATAATACATATAATTTTACAGTTTTAATGTCAAATAAAATATTCTACTATTTTTCTTAATTACAGTTTTTTTTTTGCCAGTGAAAGATTGCAATAGTAACATTTAGTATTTTGATTTTTTTTGTAATTTATTTATTTATTTAAATAGCCATATTTATATATAATCACAAGATTTTGGCCAAACAGTGCACCTTTACAAACAAGCACAGCCAAACTGGATTTTTTTAATGCATTTTTAATCACAATTTTTGTCAGACAAATTGTAATAAATGTTTTCCCCCAAATTAGCTCTACCAGAGAATGCTGTTAAACAACGTAGATGTGATGGAAATGACTTTATTTTTATTTTTTTAAATGACAATTGTCATGTGAGGCATGTATTTTAGGATATTGTTTGTAGACTAATGAATTAAACATACACTAGTAATGAGCATCTGTTGACAAGGGAGATTGTTTTTAGACCGACTAGGCAGAAATACTGTTTCTGTTGGGTTATGGCTGGTTTTCCATGATATATATCAGTCTATCGCTAAGGTTTATGCTTGACATTTTCACATGGATGAAACGCCTCATGTCTTTGAATGTGAACTGACATAAATTCAATAGTGCTGAGTGATAACAGAGTGATTTGATTCATCTGGACAGTGTCTAGGAGTGAAATCGATTGATTTCTCTAATCTTGGATCAGAGGAACAACAACAGAATCAATACTCCAGTCACATCTGAGGAAAAAAGGTCCCTTTCAAAGCCGCATTTGCTCATTTTAGTGTGCCAAATCAATGGCAGGAGACGATCAAAGACATTCTTCCTGAAGCTCTAAAGGCTTTAGTGTGAAGGCAGATTCACCTGTGTTGATATGGGACGCTTTCAGCCCTGTTTTGCCGTGTATCGTCACAGCATGTGAATGTTCAAATATACTCCTGTCAACACCCGACCAATTGTGACTGAGTGTGTTTCCCAGTTATCTCACATGTATGTCCTCCTAGAGTTTCAAAAGAATCCTAAAATGTCTCAAAATGCCAAGATACCAAAGTCAGAAATCTCAATATGAGCTCAAACATTTCTCATCAAATAATCTGAGCTGCTATTACTGTAAGATTAATCTTATATTTCTATATTCTAACTGGATGACAACTAGTGACTCATTTGTGTCTTTTTTTATCTCCACCGGAATATTTAGAAGACAAAGTTGATACGTAAGTCAATTCACATTTATTTCTATAGTGCTTTATACAATACAGATAGTTTCAAAGCAGCTTAAATGTGACAAACAGGAAAATAACTTTAAAATAATTAAAATAATTGAACAATTCTTCAATTATGGAACAAATTCAATTTCTGCTTTAATACAGCTCTATAAAAGATCATTGTTTAGTGTTGATTCAATACAGTTTGAAAACAGTGTGAGTTATGAAACAAATTGAGTTCAGCTCTACAGAAGACAGTAGTTTCATTATTCAGCTCAATTCAGTTCAGTGTTGGTTCAATTCATTTCAATAACGGTGTCAATGTTGTAAAATTCATCAATTATGAAACATTCAATTTGGCTGACAATAGTGTCATTATTCAACTCAATTTAGTTCAGTGTTGATTCAGTTCAATTTAATAACATGTCAATGTTGGAAAATTAATAAATTATGAAAAAATGTAATTAATTAGACAATACTGTCATTGAACCTGAATTGAATTTGTTTCAGAATTAATGATAATTGATAAAACAATTTAAATTCAGCAGACAATAATGTCATTATTCAATTCAATTCAGGTTCAGTGTTGATTCAGTTCTATAACAGTGTCAATGTTGCAAAGTTAATCAATTATGACACAATTTAAATTTTTGCTGTAAAGCAGCTTTACAGAAGATAATAGTGTCATTAGTTAACTCAATTCAGTTCAGTAACAGTGTTAATGTTGTAAAGTTCATCAATTATGAAAAATTCAATTCAGCAGACAGTAGTCTTATTATTCAATTCAGTTCTGTTCAGTATTGATTCAATTCAGTTCAATAACATTGTTCAATAACATTGTCAATGTTGCAAAGTTTGTCAATTATTAAACCAATTAAATTCAGCTATAAGCAACTCTACGGAAGATAATAGCTTACTTATTCAACTCAGTTCAGTTCAGTGTTGATTCAATAACAGTGTCAATGTTGCAAAATGTATCAATTATGAAACAAATTCAATTTAAGCTATAAGCAGCTCTATAGAACACTGCAGTGTCATTATTCAGATTAATTGTTCAATGTTGATTCAATTCAGTTCAATGTTGATTAATTTCAGTTCAATAAGTGTCGGTGTTGCAAAGTTGATCAATTATGAAACACATTCAATTCAGCTATAATTATCTCTACAGAAGATCATTATTCAACTCAGTTCAGTTCAGTGTTGATTCAGTTCAGTTAAATAGCAGAGTCAATTTACAAAATTCATCAGTTAATAGTAATAGTGTCATTATTCAACTCAATTCAGTTCAATAACCGTCAATTTAGAAAAGTTAATAAATTATGAACAAATTCAGTTCAGCAGATAATAGTGTCATTATTCAACTTAATTCAGATCAATGTTTATTCAATTCAGTTCAATGACAGTGTAAATGTTCCAAAGTTCACCAATTATGAAACAAGTTCCATTCATTTACAGTATAAGCAACTCAGATCATTATTCAACTCAATTCAGTTTAGTGTTGATTCAGTTCAGTTCGATAACTGTGTCAGTGTTGTAAAGTTTGTCAATTATGAATCAAGTTCAATTCAGCTGTAAGCAGCTCTTCAGAAGATAATAGTGTCATTAGTCAATTTAGTTTAGTTTAGTGTTGTTTTAACCAGTGTCGATTGCAGAGTTAGTGTCATTGCTCAATTCAGTTCAAATTTTGTTCTATTTGTGAATAGTAATTTTCTTTTATTTAATTGAGAACTCTCCTGAGCTTTAAAAGTTTTGAGCCATAACATTTTCTCTCAGATCTGCTGTTGTCGTAAACAGTCGTGTGATCTCTGTGTGTGTGTGTGTGTGTGTGTGTGTGTGTGTGTGTGTGTGTAGCGAGTGTGTACGGTCCTGTTAGTGTATTGTACGAGCTGATAGCCGTGAGTTTCTGCTGGCTGCGACTTTGCTACGCTGGCAGGCATGTCTAATCCTGAATGCACCTGATGTGTGTTTGTGTTTGTGTGCGAGCGCATCTCGGCCCACTCGGGCTGATGCAGATTGACTTGATGTGCCTGGAGCCCTGCAGTGAGACTCTGGGCCGCCTGACCCCCGGCCCACGCTCCAGATTTGGGGGAACGGCAGCCGTAACAGGCACCATGTTGAGCGGTGTGTAAGGATCCTTAAGGGCCTGTCACATTGCCCTGGCGCAGATCTCTGTAATCAGCCCTCCTTCCCGTCTGTGTGCCCCTCGCTCCACACACACAAACACATTGATGACCTCAGCCTGCACTCCTGCATGTCACATCACCGCTCATGAGCGCTGGCCAATCAAAATACACCAACGATTTTTTGTTTATATATACACTACCATTCAAAAGTTTTTTTGTTTTGTTTTCACACATTTTTGTGTTGTTTTCCAGTACAAATATCTAAACATTCTTAAATCAAGGTACATACATTTACTTGAGATGCAAAATGACTTAAGATATTAAAGGGTTAGTTCACCCAAAAACAGATCTTTCAAGCTGTTTAATGCAACTCAGCGAGTGTTGCATTGCTTCAGTCCAAAAGAACTTGAATAAAAATTGCCCATCCATAGAAAAAAGTGTCGGCTCCGGGGGGGGTGAACAAAGGTCTTCTGTAGCAAATCGATGCGTTTTTGTAAGAAAAATATCCATATTCAAAACGTAATAATCACTTGAATCTAGCTTGCGCTCACTGTTGTAAACAGAAGCAGTTCTGAGGGAATGACGTATGAGGTCGGCTTTAAGCATGCGCTGCTCAGAAGTGACGCACACGGTAACGCAGCGGAGAGATCAAAACAAAACAACGGTCAAGAATTAGAAGTACAAAACAAGGATTTGTAAAGAAGAATGTCAGAGGATTTCGATATAAGCCAAGAGGAGACTGGTTTTCCTTTGCTAAAGTAAGGAAACTTTGCTTCTTTTGATCCTGTAAACAAACGTTGGGTAATAATCACTTGAATTTAGCTTGCGCTCACTGTTGTAAACAGAAGCAGTTCTGGAGGAATGACGTATGAGGTCGGCTTTAAGCATGCGCTGCTCAGAAGTGACGCACACGGTAACGCAGCGGAGAGATCAAAACAAAACAACGGTCAAGAATTAGAAGTACAAAACAAGGATTTGTAAAGAAGAATGTCAGAGGATTTCGATATAAGCCAAGAGGAGACTGGTTTTCCTTTGCTAAAGTAAGGAAACTTTGCTTCTTTTGATCCTGTAAACAAACGTTGGTTTTCACGAGACTCACCGGCGCATGCGCAACGCTGACCCCATACGTCATTCCCCCGGAACTGCTTCTGTGTACAACTGCTGGCACAAACTAGATTAAAGTGATTATTACATTTTGAATATGGATATTTTTCTACAGAAGGCTTTTGTTCACCCCCCCCGAGCCGTGTGAGACACTTTTTTTTATGGATGGACGATTTTTATTTAAGTTATTTTGGACATAAGCAATGCAACACCCGCTGAGTGGCATTAAACAGCTTGAAAGATCTGAACTAACCCTTTAAGTCTTGTTTTCTGAAAAATTTATCAAAATTAAGTGAGTTTTTGCTTAAAATAAGAACAAACATCTTAAAAAAAAAAAAAAGCAAAAACAAGCAAAAAAATCTTATCCCATTGGTGGGATTTTTATTTTTTGCATAAAATAACCTTATTATAATATTTTTTTTAGAATTTAAGACTTAATCATTTTTGTGATTTAAGTGAATGTATCTTGATTTTTTTTATATATATTTTTACTTTTTTTTTATATTTCTACTGGAAAATTTTTATTTATTTATTGGTTTATTTAATAGGGACCATGCATATTCATGAACATTGTTGTATAAATATACACCATGTAAATATGCCAGAATTAGTAACAATAACTACTTTTCATCTGCAGTCCCTAGGCAGGTAACATAAAACTAACATAAGGACTATAAAGGACTTATAAATAAGACTAAGAAAGTGTAAATAATTTTATTCAGCAAATATGCATTAAATTGATCAAAAGACACTGTAAAGACAATTACAGTATAATGTTACAAAAGATTTCGATTTCAAATAAATGCTGTTCTTTTCAAATAAATGGAGCCGTGATGAGCAGGAGACGCTTCTAACATTTTTTTTAAAAACGTATCAACCCCAAACTGTTGAATGGTAATGTATAGATATATATAGAACAATATACATAATACATACAGCAAAATAGTATGATAATATGCCTGTTTTTACTGTATTTTTGATAAAATGAATGCAGCCGTGATGAGCAGGAGACGCTTCTTAAAAAACATTTTTTTGTAAAATGTATCAACCCCAAACTGTTGAATGGTAATGTATAGATATATATAGAACAATATACATAATACATACAGCAAAATAGTATGATAATATGCTATTCTGAACTTCCCCAAAGACTGTTTATTTTTTAGGAGCCGTAAAACACGAGTTTCATGTGCAGTTCATGGTAATATTAGTCCATTTGTTTGATATTAAGGAATTTTTGTTTAATTTTGGTGATGTCTTGAGTCACCACTTAATGTGCAATGTAAAGCCTGGCCAATTTAGAACCACTCATTTTTAATTTTTTTATTTTTTGTTCAATAATTTCAATTTATTCTACAGTGTTCTACAGGAATGGTGTACTGTAGTTTCACATATTATTGTTGTGGAGTGAATGAGGGTTTTTTCCTCCTCCTCCTTTACTAATTTTCTTTCCTCTCAATGGACGTTATTGATTTTAGCCCATGGCTCTCTCATGACCCGATGCGCTACATTTAAAAAAGCCCTTTAATCCAGAAGATATCAAGTCCCTGTGTGTCATCAGACACATAATAACCCCTCGTCATTAGTACGGTCACACAGGACAGGCTTGAATGTCCTCACACACCAAAGCTGTTCCAAGAAACACAGTCGGATTGTGAAATGAGCCTAACATGTTGAGGATTACGACGAGACTGGGGGGGGTGAAGGCTTCATTTTGAAGTTCTGCTGGTCGCCTGAGCCTCGGGTCTCTAATAACCCAAATTGAGTTGACTTGGTCGGCAGGGGCGAGTCGTTCCCCGAGGCGGCGAGGTAAAAGATTTAAGGAGTTCAATGAAGTCAAGCATAACCCGTGAACACAAACCTAATGCCTTTCTGCGCACATGATCTACAATACACAAAACCAATAAGCTTTTAGTCCAGCTTGAAATCAATTTATAGAGCATTTTTTTCAAATTGTGTCATTTTTGTGTGTGCCGTTGACATCTGCATTGAAGAATGATGTGCGAATGTGAGCATGCCTTTGTTTTAATCAAGTATTGAATTAATAAAACCAGTTGTCTGCTGCGTAAACTTCTTAGACTAGTCTTACAAGTTAGTCAGCTATTTTTTTCTAAGACTATTCAAATCTTTATAGTTACATTAAAAGGTAACACTTTACAATAAGGTTCCATTAGTTAATGTATTAACTAACATGAACGAACCATGAACAGTACATTTATTACAGCATTTATTAATCTTTGTTAATGAAAATACAGTCGTTCGTTGTTAGTTCATGTTAATTCACAGTGCATTAACTAATGTTAACAAATACAACTTTTTATTTTAATAATGCATTAGTAATGGTATAATTAACATTAACTAAGATTAATAAATGCTGTATAAGTATTGTTCATGCTTAGTTCATGTTAACTAAAGTAGTTAACTAATGAACCTTATTGTAAAGCGTTACCCATTAAAAAGTATATTGGACTGATTTGAATGCAAAAAAGTGAGACTGATTGTTGAAACAGTTGATGGTCCCCATTGACTTCCATAGTATGGGGAAAAAAATACAATGGAAGTCAATGGCTACCATCAACTGTTTGGTTACCAGCATTCTTCAAAATATCATCTTTTGTGTTCAACAGAAGAAAGAAATTCATACTGTACATGTGTAAGGACGAGTAAATGACAAAATATCAATTTTTTTGGTGAACTATCCATTTAAATAGAGTATATTTTACAAGAAAATACTATTTCAGATTTTTACTTTAAAATCTCATGTCTAATTCTACGTGTTACTTGCCATTTCTTTCATCTGAAGTGGTTTGTTGGCCACCAAACTGGCCAGTCTGGTCTGGTTTGATGGTTTTAAATGGGTTTTGGGCTGATTACTCCTTGATCGATTGCTCTTTGATCAGACTAGTTCTGAAGACACAGTCTTAATATGCTATATTGTTTGTTTAACTGGCCAGAAATGAGCATTGATAGTGTAAAACGTTGTATTGTATATTGTAAACTATGCAAATAGTTTTGAATTTATGTTGACTTGGTTATTTATGTCCGTAAAATTGATTTTGATTGATGGCACAAATCTCATAATTCATATATGCTCAACTTTAACTTACATGCCATGTTCTGCAAGGATAACAACATTTTCCATGTTAGATGAGAAAGCTACATGGGGAAAAATGGCTTAAACCTGTCTGAAGTGGTTTGTTGGTTTTAGAGGAGTTTGTGTGCTGTTCAAGTTGGAAATAGTGATGTGATTCACGAACGAATCATTCTGTTGAACCCCAAATCGGACTAAAGCGTCTGAAACGGTTTGTGGCTCAAGCAGCATAGAGTTACTCAATCAAAACTCACTTTCAGACGCCTGACAGTCACTCCAACCGGAAATGAGCCAATAAATGAGTTGGTATGAGTCGAAATGATGAACTGATCCACTCCAACAGTAACTGAACTGAGGAAATAGTTCAGACTCGAACTGATATGCGCTAATATGCACATGCGTGAACCGAGCTCTTGAATGAAGAGGAGAAATTAAAGTTTTTTTTTTTATAGTTTTTCATGGTTTATGTAAAAAGGTGAGCTGATGAAGACTAGTTTATTCATTTTATGTGCTTTAGACATGTAAAACATCCACATTTCACATCATTTTTGGGTGCTTTAATAAAATAACTGCATATACGTTACATCATAGCATGATTACATAATAAACAAACTGGAGAATCTGTTATTTGAATCAGTTCATTCAAATGAACTGTCCGAAAGAACCAGTTATCGGGGAAAAAAAAAAAATCGGACCGTTGGCCGACCTGCTAAACTGAGATTAAACCAGTTTAGGCTATTGGTTTTTGTGCTGGCTCAAGAACGGTCTGGCGTTCTCCCTTTTAAAAAGATAACAACAGCTGAGACCAGCCTAAGCTGGTTGACTGGTTTTAGCTGGTCTTCCTGCTTGGTCATAGCTGGTTTGCAGGCTGGTTTTAGAGGGGTTTGGACCACTTCTTAGCTACTCAGGCTGATCAGGCCGGGAGATCAGCAAACCCACCAGCTGAACACCAGATTGACCAGACTGGAAACCATCTTAAACCAGCTCAGACCAGCATGGGCTGGTTTAGGCTGGTTCTTTCTCACATCTCACGTCTGATATTTTGAAAACAATCAATAGATAGAAAGTGTAGCAACCCATGCTAGTTTGCGCTCCTGTTGCACTGCGGCCCGTAAGTGATTCGACCATTACCTTGTCAATATTGATTGATATCTTGATTAATTGCCAGGGCAGGAGGGAAACCAGGTGCTGAGTGGAGAGCCGGGCTGGATGCTGGGTGCCGTGAACTTCATGGCATATTATTGACGGCGAAGGAACCCAGTCGAAGCATTGAGCCATTGTTTAACTTGGCATGCCGCGTAGCTCCCTGGGGTCCGGCCCATAAAAGGCTTTCTGTTACTAGCTGGAGTGCTTATTGTAGAAAAATTGTTCCTCTGAAAAATTAGCATGGAGCAATGAAGAATGTGTAATGTTGGGCAAATGACAGCTGCTTGGCTGAAACAATCGATGCAAAATGGCTTTTCCTTCAGTGCGCTTCTCATGGAAATGAAGCCCCCTTCTGCTTTGAGAGGCGACAAACACGTTCACACACCGCAACCAGTCCCATTCCAAACCAGTTATTCCCAAACCCGCTGTTTCACTATAATGAGAATTGTGAGGCAAACTTTGTTAACCGTGTTTTCATTGTACAAAGATTAAGATATCGAGGCGGTTTCTTGGGATCTAGAGCGCAACATTTAGGTTCCCAGCAGTAAAATCCCATTTATTTTCTCCAAATAAAAAATATTAATAAATAAATAAAAGTAAAAATATATAAACCTCTGGTAGACAGACCACCTTAAAAAATTAATAAATAAAAAATAAACTATATATAATATACTATATTATATTAATTATATACTAGTATAGTATATATTTATTTTATACATACATTTTCATTTGCATACATGCATTTTTTTATTTAATTACATTAATCACAATGATTTGTGGGATTTAATAACACTTTTTTGTTTTTGCTATTTTATTTATTTAATTATTTTGCTGATTATTTATCTCACAGCTAGATGGTTTAGTTCAACCCTTTTAAAAACATTTTTTAACTGTCTCTAGAGAAAATGAATGGGAAATATTAAGTCTTTGTTGCATTTTGTTGTCCTGTGAACATGCACCGTTTACTATAAAAATGAAGATTTTTACTAAATAAAATTATTGGAGTACATTTTACAAGAAAATACTATTTCAGCCTTTCAAAATTTCATGTTTAATTCAATGTTTTACTTGCTGTTTCTTTGTAATTGCGAAATTTAGCCATTTCTGTGTGTGTGTGTGTGTGTGTGTGTGTGTGTATATAATGAAACTAAACATATATGCTGTTCCAGTTAAACAGACTCTTAGAAAGCGAGATGTCTGGGGTTAATGGGTTCATGAGTGATTCATATGTGTTTTCTAAGAGTGAGGGACTCTCTCAGATTAGCGTGTGTGAGTCGGAGCTTAATATGCTAATGTATTCTCTCAGCTAATTTGGCATTGAGGCCTGAAAACACAAAATGAGCATCATGTTGATTGCAGGCGGATCGAGTTTCAGCGGTTCAGCAGATTGATGACGTGTGAGTAGAGTCAGCATCACTACCTGTGACAGACTTGTACCAGGTACTAAAGGGTTAAAAGTGTGGTGCTTCTATTGCAAGGCTGTAGGTTTGATCGTGGCATTGGTGGGGGCATTACGGCAGACAACAGATATTTAATTGTTTAATCAAAATCATTGCTAGGGACAGTTTAGTAGTGGTTGATATTGTTAGGGACATGTCTAATAAACTCTACAGCCTTGTTTTGTTGGTAATGGTGATGATGGAATTTTATGGAATTTTAATATTTTGCATTCTGTTACTTAATAATTGAACCAAGGCAGGTTTTTGGTGCATGTTAGCACTTCACATGTTAAAAGTTCTGTTTTTAATGTTTGTTTCTGTATATTGCCATGCAGTTTCCAATTTACGTCCAATTTTTTTTTTTTTTAAACAAATACATTTTTTTAATGTATGATTTGGAGATGATAGTGAAGCATCATGAAGTGTTTATCACGTTTTTCCTTCACTAGTGTTTAAAAGCATCCCATGATGCACCTCATGAAGTTGGACGATGAATGTCCAGAGTGGCAGAGAAAAAGCTCAAATGTAAGAGTTTTCATTTGTGTTTATCACTTTATTATAATTATGAAATGAGCAATTTAGTAGATGTGTTTAAACTTTGCCATGTTGTCAAAGTGAGCCCAAGTCTTTGCTTACCTTATTTTCATGTACTTTTATGTTAAAAAGAAATGCTACTTGAAAAGTGACGTTCTTACTGAGTATTTTTGTCCTGTTTTCCAGTATAAACATCTAAACAATCTTAAATCAAGACACATTTGCTTGAGAGGCGAAATGACATAAAAAATAATTTTAAGACAAAATGTTAAGTTTTTGCTTAAAACAAGAAAAAAATCTGCCATTGTGCTAAGAAAAATACACTTTTTTAAAATTAAGTTTCTTTTTTTTTACCCCTTATTTCTTTCCTGTTTTAAGTAATACAATAACTAAAACTAAATAAACTAAAACTAAATTGATAAAATTTAGGCTTCTTTTTTTTTTTTTTAAATTGTGAAATTTTTTTTAGAACTATTACTAAAATTACAAAAAATGTAAAAAGAAAAATTAATTTTCAAATTTTTTTTCATAAAACAACTTTATATCTTAAGTCATTTTGCTTCTCAAGTAAATGTATCTTAATTTAAGAATGTTTGTACTGGAAAACAAGACAAAAATGTTGATGAAAAACATAACTTTTTTGCAGTCTTTCCGTACCGTGAAGTATAGAAGAAGATTTGACTGTTCTTTCAGAGTGCAGGTACTTAATGCTTCAGTTATGATTCATTTAGGTTTCAACTTGTAATAATACATTCGCCATTGAAAGAATTTGTTCATATTAAGTTCTCTGATTTTTGATTGCAGACTTCAGACAATCTGAGCTGTTGCTGAGGCATGTCTTGTGGAACAATTAATGAACATCCAGAGTGAGCAGAGCTGCAACTGAGACAAACAAGAAGCTCAAATGTAAATCAGTTTTCATTTGTGTCACATTTTGATCACTTCATCCGTCCCACGCATCCATTTAAGTAAGTTTTCACTACTTTTTTACTATTCTAACACATGCAAAAACTAAGATAGTTTTTTTTTTGCAAAACATACTCCAATAATCTTTATTTGCAACTTAGAAAAATCCTTTTTACAGTGTAGTTTATGTAATGTTAAACTATTTTCTGCTTTTCTCGCATAGCATGTGAATCAGCTCACTAATGTCCATTTATGTGAGTTTTCATCACTTTTTTACTATTCTTACACATGCAAAAAGTGAAATAGTATTTTTTTGTAAAACATACTCCAATGCAACTTTGAAAAATCAAATGCAAAATATCAACTATGCAATCAAAATGCCCATTTGTGTGAGTTTTCATGTGCTATTGCAAACACATAAAAAATAGCAGCAGTAAAGCTAGCAATAACATGCACATTTTTGCTCTCATTCTAAATCTGCAGTATGTGAAATATTCTGTATATTTGTAAACCGTGAGCATGCACGTTTCAACAAACAGCCTCAAGAGCCCTATTTGGTAGAAGAGAGCGGCGCCGTGAGAGACGGAAAACCTTGGTTTCAGGGTGTTTTCGAGTTTCGGCACGCCGGATTAAGGAATGAATTTACATTTGTTCAATTAAGTCAGTCTAAGTGGATCCTATGAAGCATGATAAACTAATACCAGATGTCTCCGACAACAAATATGTAAGCAATTGAGAGATGTTTGCAGCAGCGGCGCAGATAATTACCGCGATTAGCCCGTTAAAGCTTGAATTTGTTTGTCATATAGGCTTTCACAGATGGCATTGTGTTGGTTTAAGGCTAAACATTTGAAGACCCTCCATTCATCACCTTCATGGCTTCCCTTTAGTGCCTTTCTGCTGCTAAACTAGGGCTTGTTCTGTTCCAGCAAACACTCCAAACACATCTTCCTGGTTTTATTTAAGGCGCCCATTCATCTCCGTTGGGGGAAAATATGCATGTGTTTATGTGATCTGTATGATTACCATCACAATGTGCCTTTGCTGGGGATGTTCGTCGGAGGGCAAATGAGATGGGCACTTTTTTGAAGCTCTTTGAAAGTTGGAGCTGGCGTTGTGTGCCTTCTCCTCATTGTTCGGGACTCCCGGCTTGGCTCGCTTGGTATTCCTCTCACAGACGGGCCTAAACTTTGGCCTGAGAGATGTGCTTCAGGAATTCAGCCTGCTGCCAGTCCAATTCACTCACTAGTCAGCTTTCCAACTCAATTTCTTTCTCTCTCCGCCTTTGTCTTAGCTAATTCTCTCTCTTTCTCCTCCTCTGCGTCTCATTTCTCCTGTTTGTCCTGTTTCATGCTGCTCACTTTCAATGCCTTCTTTCGGAACAGGTTTGTTTGTTAAAACTGAAAGAAAAAAAAAGTGGTGTAGAAATCATTTTCACTGAGAAACAATTTGACTTTTCACAATTTTTACAATTTCACTTGTAAAACAATTTGAATGTGATAATTTTTACAGTTTTTGAGTTAATATCACAAATAATTACAAAGAAACGGCAAGTAATGCATTGAATTAAACGTTAAATTTTGAAGTAGAAAAACCAAAATTAAATTTTTTCTTGTAAAACGTACTCTTTATATTCATTTACAACTTTGAAAATCAAATACAAAAATATGTGAATCAATACACTGAAAAAAAAATTTGTTGTAGGATTTACTTCAAAACAATTTTCAATCAGAAAATAATAGTTAATTTCACAAATAATGTAATGCATCAAATTAAACATGAAATTTTGAAGCACTGAATTTCTTGCAAAATGCATTCTAATAATATTTATTTACAACTTTGAAAAATAATTTTTACAGTGTAGTTTATTTATTGTGAAGCTTTTTTCTGCTATTGTTGCAAAATATATTAATCAATTATACACTAAAAAAAACGATGTAGTATTTACATTAAAATAATTTTCGCTCATGAATTGCTAGATAATTTCATAAATAACTACAAAGAAACAGCAAGTAACACAATGAATCAAACATGAAATTTTAGTGAAATTTTATTTTCTTGTAAAATGTACTCCAATATTTGTTTCATTTACAACTTTTAAAAAGTTTATTTAATTATGGATTATTTAATGTTAAACTATGTTCTGGTATTGTTTCATAATCAACTAAAAAAAAAGGTATTTACTTCAAAAACAATTTCACACAGAAACTGATAGTTCATTTCACAAATAATTACAAAGAAATGCCAAGTAACATCAAATTAAATGCAAATTTTTGAAGCAGAAAGACTGAAAATAATATTTTCTTGTAAAATCAACTTTTTCCAAACTTTGACATTTTTTTTTGTATAGTGAATGTAAGGTTGATTTTCCTGAAATGTTTGATCATTCTGACAACAGCAGCATTGGCTCCACCAATGGCGCGAGTTTGAATTTTGCCGAGAAACCATTGCCTAGCAACCTCTCGGAACACCCTAGCAACCAAAGAACTGTAAAAATGTAGTTTTTAATGTTCCCCTGAACATTTTTTGCTGCACAGACTGACAAATGTGTCAAAAAAAAGTGCTTGTGTTTCGTTCATCATCAACTTTCAAATCCAGCTGCCGTCTCTCACCTGTGTTCTCCTACAAGATCCCTTTCACATCCACGCTGCAGCTGCTTTCTGTATTCGTCAGCGCTGATTTGTTCTCTCGCCGTGTCACTTCTCTCAGGTGCTTCTCGTGACACTTCTGCTTATTTGCCTGTGTTGGTAAATTAAAACTTCATCCATATTTATGCAGCTTGACGCTTCACTTCAGTATGATTGATGTCTGGCCATTTCTGTGACTGCTTCCACACATTAACCAGTCAGTGTAACCTATACAAACTGATGGAAGACTTTTTGCCAGGATATAAGGCCCATTTAACACCATAAACTGAAAACTTAAAGATTATAGCTCATAGATTTGACTGGACCGTTTTGTATTCAAGATTTTATTCTTTCACAAATATTTTAATGATAGTGGATGGTTTGTCCAAAACTATTGCAAAATTAAAACATCCTCTTTCAAGCAAAGTGTCACGGGTGCACTGCTGAGCGGACTGAGGAACAAGGAACGGAGAGAGACGAGGAGTACATTAATCCAAATGGGTTTAATTAATACCAAGGAACACTCACGCAATACATGGAGACATGACATGAACATGACCTGAAAAATACCGGACGCTTGAGCACACACAGGGAACACCATTTATACCCACAGGAGGAGGGGATGACGAGACAGGCTATACTCGGGATCAGAAGCCCTTCCTGCGCTGAACTGGGGAACAGGGTAGCGCTTACATTACTTACATTACGCCACATTAACGTCCTTCGGGCTTGCCACATTAACGTCCTTTCGGCTTG
>NW_015549585.1:94061-94263 GCF_001515605.1 Sinocyclocheilus anshuiensis
CCCCTTCCCTCCAAGTTAGTCCAGTGGTGTCTGGGAGGTCCACGGAGCGATGGTAGTTGGCCCTGAGCCAGTACAGCTGATTGAGGACGGCGTTCTCTAACGCTGTCACCTCCGCGAGCTTGCAGAACTCCCGGGCGTAATCGTAGAAGGGGAGATCGAGGCGAGCTAGGGCGGCGACGCGAGCGGCAATTTCCATCTCCGG
>NW_015549585.1:95580-100086 GCF_001515605.1 Sinocyclocheilus anshuiensis
GAGGGCGTCCCGCGGGGGGGGGGGGGGGGGGCGAGGAAACAAAAAAACTTTCAAAAAACGGAAAAAGAAAAACGAGGAGAAGGGGCGCTGCTTACTTTCGGTATCGGTCCGATATTCTGTCACGGACGCACTGGAGCAAGGAACGGAGAGAGACGAGGAGTACATCAATCCAACTGGGTTTTAATTTACACAAAGGAACACGGAACACTCACGCAATACATGGAGACATGACATGAACATGACCTGAACAATACCGGACGCTGGAGCACACACAGGGAACACCATTCATACCCACAGGAGGAGGGGATGACGAGACACACCTGGGAGTAATGAAACAATCAAGGGAAACACCTGAGACAAATTAAACATGGGAAAGGAAGGCACATGAGGAAAACAACCACAAAACACGGAACAGTCTGACACAAAGATATTGAATTAGTGATCAAAAATATAATTAGAATATATTAGTGGCTTTCTCCACTTTTCTGTGGCCCTGGTCTTATTTTAGATTATTTGAGATATTCTGAGATACTATTAGAGTTTATATTAATATTTTCACTCAGTTTGTATGTTTATATTTTCCATTTTCAGTTTAATTTAGTTAAAGTTTTAGTAATTTTGTGTCATTTTTACTTTTTTTATATATGCATGTCCATATAGTTTTTATTCATCTTTATTTCAGGTTTTGTTACATCAAGTTAAATTAAATTAAAATAAGATATGTAGCTGAAAAAGTTTTATTTTATTTCCTTTATTTTATTTATTTATTTTTTTTAATGGTTTTAATTTTAGCCTTAGTTTTAGTTAACTATAATAACTCTGCTGTAGCCAGGTCCAAATTTAAAACAAGGTTATTAAAGTTAAACTAAAATTAACACAGAAACAATAAAATTATTTTCATTACTTTAATAAATAAAATTAAATAAAATATAAAAAATAATAATAATAATTTTCCTTCAACTAGTTGCCAAGGAAACATTTAACATTTTCTTTTAATTAAACTTGATGTAATAAAATGACTAAAATAAATAAATTTACATAAAAAAAATAAAATAAAATAAAAAAATAAAATAAAACTGGCAGAAAACAACAAAATTACTAAAACCTGAACTAAATTTGAGGTGATAATATAAATATAAAATCTAATTCAAAATATACAAAAAAAAAACTAGAGTATTTCAATGATACTAAAATAGTTCATTGGATTTTTTTTAATCATATTTTTATTTTTGTGTAAATGTTGCTTTTACCGTGTCGATTGGTTTTCTTCCTTATTGTACAGTAAGTGGGATCGAGTTATGTTCTGTTTAAATTTGCTTTATAAGTAATGCAATGTGTAATTTTCCTTCAGCTCCAGAGCGGTCAGTCACATGACATTTACAGCTCAGCTGATTGGCTCTCAAGCTTCCCCCGCCAAAACTGAGCAAAGATTGCATCGCAATTTCAGGTATTTCAGACCACTTTCTATTGATGCAGTCGATACCTGAATCTTTTCTCTGTCCGAATGAAGTGATAACTGAGTTATCCGATTAAGACCATCTCCTGATCTCCTGAATAATTAGATCATTTTCTGAGCGCTGAAATCTGGCTTCTTGGCAGCCGTCCATCTTGATCATTGTGAAGTGGGTTCATTCAGACGGCGGTGCCGAAGACGGATGGATTGGTTGGTCAGTTCGCGGTCTGAATGGCCATGTCCTGCCCGCTGCGCTGGACATTAAGGCCTGATGGACAGCGTTAAGCCTCTCTAAACACTTGAAGATGAACACAGCTGCTGGGAGAGACACTGGCCCACTGTGTTAGTGCTTACCAATAAGTACACAGACTCTGTCTCCGCTCGGCAGGAGGCCCCTAGGGGCCCCTCGGCGCATCTCTTGATTGTGTCCATCAACAAGCGTCAAACTCCAGCTTTGTGTCTTCTTCTTTAAACATTGTGAGATTCACATTCAAAATACACGCATCATCTAGCCTACAGGAAGATTCATGCATCGCATGTTTGGCGATCCACTGAAAAAGAGATGCGAGATTAGCCAGACGTCTGGTCCAGCGGCTCGCTTGCCAATATTTGTTTATGTTTCAGTATCTGCGACGTCGGCTAATTTAGTACGAACACAAGCTGCGAGTTTGTCCAGTAATGAACCCTCAGATGCCTGTTGAACCGCTGCCATCGGAGTGCTTTTATTCCGCACGTGCAATTACCAGGTCGGTTGGTCGGTCGGCGATCGGGACACAAACAAGGTTAAATGACTGCGTGGGATTTTGGCTGGAGTGTTTTTGGCTGGCTATGGCAAACAATTAGTTATGCAAATACATATAAGAGATGTAAAAAGCAGGAGCTGGAAGGATGCGATGCCCAAAGGCGATGAACTTCTCGTTTTGTCGGCCAGAAACCAATTAATGAGAGCTTCAGTTGGACGCGTAACAACAGAGCGGTTGGAAACACGATTGGCAGTCAAAGATGTGTTGTTGTTGCTTGTTCCCCTTCATTAGACATGTAAAATAAAACGTTGTTTTCCTTTCGCGATCCATCTCTGTCATGCGTCCCTCATAATCAAAGCCAGAGCTCCCGGTTGATCTCCTCGTCGTAGTTCGTGAACGTGCATTTGCTTAAAAGAGCTGTCGAACGTGCCTTTTGGAAAAGCAAACGTTTAGCCACTAATTCACAGATCTCTTTAAGAGGCTGAGAGTGTTTCGTATTCCCACCGAGGCTTTAGTTAAACCCTCGTAGTGATAGATGTTTGACGTCTCCTGCGCCGCCGCCTTCTTGACTGATGAAGTCACTCACGCTGGTAGATTAGTGTGTGGTGTAGTCTTGACCCAGAATAGTTGACCCGCCTGGTGGATGGAGTCATGTGGTGCTGACCTACAGGCAGAATAATTCAGACGTAACTGTTTAGAATGAAAGGCTTGATGGGATGTGTTCTGTACTCGAAAAAAAAGGTCCAAAAGTCACAACTGAGAGCTCTTTTATAGTACATATCAATTGATTCTCTTAGACAACAATGATGTAAGTAAGACTTTAGTAAGAGAGTAAGAAGTTAGTCTTGATGTTTCTCCTCTTTATTGGTTTTATGAAGAACCTTTAAACTTTTCATTTGCACAAAAGCTTCTTTATAGTGGAAAAAGGTTATTAAAATGTTCTTGACCGTAAGAAAATGCTCCTTTTAAGAACTTTTCACTAAAAGGTTCTTTGAGGAACCCCAAATTGCTATTTTATGGAATCACTGCAAAAACTCCCATGTTGGAACCTACGTTTTTAAGATTGTGAGAGAAATAACTCGTATACCTCACTAGAATCTCAATCGGTGCTCAGTTTTGCCAAGAATTTTCAGATTTTCCAACATCTGCAATCAAAGGTGCGAGATCTCAATATGAACTAAAATATTTACATAATCTTTCAATGTAGAAAAAAAAGGTCCAAACGTTTACAGTATATCTCAGTTGATTCTCTTAGGAAGCAGTGATGAAATTAATTGCTAAAGTCTTTTGCTCTTCAGATGTTTCTCCTCTTAAGAATAAAGCTTCTTTATTGGCATCGATGGTTCCATGAAGAACCTTTGACATCCACGGAACCTTTCCATTCCATAAATGGTTCTTTAGATCATTCAAATGTTCTTAAAAAATGGTTCCTTTCGGAACTGATCTCTGAAATGTTCTTTGAGTAACCCAAAAAGGTTCTTCTATGGCATTACACTCTTAAAAATAAAGGTTCTTTACTGAAATCAATGGGTCCATGAAGAACATTTAACATCCATGGAACCATTCCATTGGACAAAAGGTTCTTTATAGTGAAAAAAGGTTCGTTAGATGATCAAAATGTTCTAGAAAAATGGTTCTTTAAAGAACTGAACACTGAATGGTTCTTCCTTGGCATCGCTATGACCCCCCCACCCCACCATTGTGTTCACAACACAACTATAATGCTAACGACACAGGAATAATATTGTTGGAATCACTTTCAGAACAAACTTTTTCTAACTGATGAGCCATAAAAACATTGACTAATCCACTAGACTTTAAAAAGCTCAAGCATTTAAAGCAGCAGATGATGAAACTGCAGCTCATAAGCTCTTATAATAAACCAATAATCTTATAATAAATCGTTCTTGGTGTGAAAGGGCCTTTACAAGTATTGCTTATTGTTAGTTGCATGCATTAACTAACATTAACTACTGGGACCCTATTGTAATATTTCTCATGGAAATTCTTCTGTGAAAGGGCCTTTACAAGTATTGCTTATTGTTAGTTGCATGCATTAACTAACGTTAACTACTGGGACCCTATTGTAATATTTCTCATGGAAATTCTTCCAAATGATGATATTTATTCTTTGTGTTATTTTGATTATTCTTAGTATTTGATCTTCTTTTTTGATGCTGTTGTTTATCCAAAGATGCAAAAGAAAGCCAGCAGAGACCAGAGCTGGATCCCTCGCTTGGATCGAGACCTCCAGCAGAAGCAGAAGCCTATCAGTGTTTCAGGCTGCGCTCAGCGACTAGCAGGAATGCA
>NW_015549585.1:100112-106402 GCF_001515605.1 Sinocyclocheilus anshuiensis
TCTGCAGTTGTTTGGGCAAATTCCTTCGATCTGGCAGGTTGACAAGCTCTCGGTCCAGTAACACCCTAATGGGGCTCTTCAAAAGCTGCCAAAAGCTGCCAAATGCTGCCTAAAACTGGGGTTCATTTATCTCTTTCATCAGATGTTAAGACTGCATTAATATTTTAATTGCTTCTTTTAGAATACAACTTGCTCAGCAATGGATGCTCTGCAGTGAATGGGTGCCGTTAGAATGAGAGTCCAAACAGCTGATAAAAAAATCACAATAATCCACAAGTAATCCACACCACTCCAGTCCATCAGTTAACATCTTCAGAAGACAAAAGCTCCGTGTTTGTAAGAAACAAATCCATCATTAAGGTGCTTTTAACTTCAAACCGTTACTTCCAGGCTAAAATATGACTCCGTAATCCATAATAACGCTTCCTCCAGTGAAAAAGTCTATCTCCTGTTGTCTCTCACATCAAAATCCAGCCACATATTTGTTCAGATCTGTTTTGGACTTTTTTGGCTTGTAAACTGTGCTGGATCTGTTTGGACTCTCATTCTGATGGCACCCATTCACTGCAGAGCGTCCATTGGTGAGCAAGTGATGCAATGCTACATTTCTCCAAATCTGATGAAGAAACAAACTCATCTACATCTTAGATTGCCTGAGGGTGAGCACATTTTCAACTATTTTCATTTTCATTTTTGGGTGAACGGTTCCTTTAAATGCACTGTAAATCAATTTGGATTAAAGTGTCTGCCAAATACATCAATGTAAACAGAAAATATAAATATTTAATACTTCATGCATATAGTTTTCCCATCCTGCTCTATTCAAAATAGGCTATCCCAGATTCCAAGCAATATTGTGTAATATTTTTTAGTCACTCAAAGTCTGTATGATATTATGGTTTGTTTCAGGGGTTCCTTTAATCCAAACTTGGATTTGTAATGTAAGCCAAATATGATAATTTGGGCGTACGCTGGTGTGCTTATGGCAAGATCAGAGACATGCCACAAATGCTGCAGGGGATGAATAATTGTAAGTAATCCTTTGTTTTTTTTTTACCCAATTTTTCAGGCCCTAATTTTCACCAGTGCTCTCGTCTGACATTTGATCTAGGATTTACGGGTCTTGCCAGCAAGAACCAATCAGCACATCGATCTGTGTCGGCCCTCGTTGTTGTTCACCTAAAAATTACATGAGAAATGAATGCGATTTTATTCCAGAAAGCGACTACTCATCTGAAAGAAGAAGGGTGTCTCTATATGAGTGTTTAATTGGCAGTGAAATAACGGGTCGCAAGCGTTTTCATGCTCTTCAACTTTGAAAAGCATTACGCCATGCTTGATTTGAAACTTCTCAGATTGCTGTTGTTGTATAAATCCCCAATAAGTGTTTTATTATGACTGGTCATAATCCTCTTGCTCGACCCCACAATAGAGAGGCATCTGCCGCCGAATGAGCTGCGAATCTCTCTGAATCCTCCTCATTATCTGTGCTGGAGGAGGTGTGCCCTTTGCAGATATAGCATGAAATTTGTTTGCACAAAACTCTGAGTCCTAAACCTTTGGGCAGTTTCCTAATGAATATTCATGAGGCGCACAGACATCACCTTTTTCCCGAGCCGGGCTTGTTATGAATATTCAAATGATGGGAGGTGGTCGTCGCTCCTAACAAGCGTGCTGTCTTCATGAATATGCATGGGGGGAAGGGGCCGCTTTGTAGCGCAATGGAAACCCGGCGTCTGAAGCGGGCCGGGACCCTCAGGAGCAGCACCAAACCATCTGGATCTATTGGTGGCACAATATAACACGCGGCCGGTTATGAAAGCAAGAGCCTTTGTCCTGATGCCACCAGTAGCCCGTGTACCTAAACGATCTGCTGGTGCGCTTGTGTGTTCAAGGAATAGCGGAAACGCCGATAAACGCTCCATTTGATGGCACTGAGGGCCAGATTGAGGAAAGTAATTGTTATAAAAAAAAGAGAGCAAATACATTTAAAATGCAATTTATTTATATTTATTAAGTTCTTATTAAATAGTGCAGAATACAACAGACTTTTTGCTAATTTATTATAAAGGGGAATGTAAGTCTAGGTAGGGGTCAAAGTCAAAGTAGAGAAATTCTGGCAAATTTGACCTTTGATTAAAAAAAATAAAATTCTAAAAAATGCTGTGATGTCCACTTCGCAGGGCACTTACGGTCGAATAGAACAAACGTCTGAAGTGATGAGAGATACATACAAAATGTGCTGGAATTGAGAACCACTGCTTTAGAATGATGGCATTTAAATATATTGATATTTATATTTTTATATAAAATATTTTGATTACTTTTTAAAATGTTTATATAATTGAAACATTGAAATGTAATATATTTAATATACAATATAATGAAATACACAATTAATATAAATATGTAGTTATTAAAAGTTATAAACTGTTAAAATTCTTTAGAATGATGGCATATATATTATATTGATATTTATATATTTTATATTTTTATGTGAAATATAAATGAATTCAAATATTTAAATACACACACATATATATATATATATATATATATATATATATATATACTGTATATATATACCAGTGCAACTTATAACATCCAAGTGAAAGATAAAACACCAACTTGACAGAAAAAAAATAAACATTATAGATAATATATGTAATCTAATGTGTAATGTTTCTCATAGCATTTTATTGAAATTTAATTAGTGTAATTATTGTGAAGAATTGGGAAGCTTATTGGCAACAAATGGGAAATCATTTCAGCTGCGTCTCTGACGAATAAAGCCCCTTTACACTTTTCAATATGTGTTGTAGGACACGATTACACTAGTAGAGATCCTAAAGTCTATGTTTTTGAGCGTCGTGTCCTGTTCATCTTGTCATCATCCATCTTTTTCAGCTTTTAAGGTGCTTTTCCTCAATTCACAGCTTTATGTAAAGTGCTCAGAGATGAAACGAAAGTGCAACTTTTTAGGTAAGTGACTCAAACCATCAACCTGCTACTTTAGAGAAAACTTCCATATTTAATAATACATGTACACTTATTGAGTAATCACTATGCAAGGAATTTACTCATATTTCACAATATTTTAACTATACCATTAGTAATAGAAGCAATATTTGTTTTGTTACAATTAAAATGTTTTTAGTGCTACATTAAAACATTAACCAATATTTATATAGAGTAAGCAGAAACAAACTTCAAAAGCATAATTCATTTGTCACATGCAGCTTCTTGCTCATAATCTATATGTTCATAAACATATGGAGACATCTATTGTTTAGTTTTAAGGATTATGAGATTATAGTCCTTGCGAACTCGGCTAAAGCTCAAACAAGGTCCGTTTTATCCAAATGCTGCACGTCTTATTCCTCAATCCTTTCAGACAGATGGATTCTAAATTAGATTAGTTACTCAAATACTTTATGGAAATTATTCACTGTTCACCTCATAAGTCAAGTCACATTTATTTTTATAGTGCTTTATGCAATACAGATTGTTTCAAAGCAACTTCACATTAATAAACAGAAAAATAACAGTGTCAGTTTTGTAAAATTAATCAATTATGAAACAAATTCAATTCAGCAGACGATAATCTCAGTATTCAGATCAATTTAGTTCAATGTTGATTCAATTCAGTTCAGTGACAGCATCAACTTTGCAAAGTTTGTCAATTATGAAACATTCAATTCAGCTATAATCAACTTTAGGCAAAGCGATAGTGTACTTTTGCAGCTTAAGTCAGTCAGATGTTGATTTAATTCAGTTTAATAACAGTGTCCATGTTGCAAAATTAATCAATTATGAAAATTTCAGTTCAGCTATAAACAACTTAGAAAACAATAGTGCCATTCATCAGAGTTTGACTTCAGTTTGACTCGTTAATGTTGCAAAATTCATTAATTATGAAACAAATTCAGTTTAGTAGACAATAAGTTCATTATTCAGCTCAATTCAGTGCTACAGTATCAATGTTGCAAAGTTCAATTATGAATTCAGCAGGCAATGGAGTCATTAAACTCGTTTCAGTTCATTTGTGATTCAATTCATCTCAATAACAGTGTCAATGTTACAAAATTCATCAATTATAAAGCCAATTCAGTTTCAGCTCTAAGGCAGCTCTGTAGAAGTTAATTATTCAACTCACTTCAGTTCAGTGTTGTTCAATTCAGTTCAATAACAGTGTCAATGTTGCAAAGTTCATTCAATTATGAAACATTAAATTCAACCAGACAACAGTTTTGTTATTCAACTCAGTTCAGTTTAATGTTGATTCAGTTCAGTTCAATAACTATTAATGCAGCAAAATTCAATTTAGAAATGAATCCAGCAGACAATAGTTTCATTATTCAGCTGAATTCCGTTCAATGTTGTTTCAATACCATTTAATCACATTGTCAGTGTTGCAAAGTTCATCAATAGTGATGATGATTCTTTGATTATTTATTAATAATATTGATTCAATTTTAATAACAGTATTAATGTCACAAAATTCATGAATTATGAAACATTCGATTCAGCAGACAATAGTTTCATTTTCAGCTCAATTCAGTTCAATGTTGTTTCAATTCATTTTAATAACAGTCTCAGCGCTGCAAAGTTCATCAATGATGATGATGATTTTTGGTTTATTTAATGTTGATTCAATTCAGTCAATTGATTCGGTTCAACTCAGAAAACCAAAACAGTTGTTTTTTTATATATAAACCATTTAAGCAAATTAATGTTGCAGAGTTTCTCAATTTTGAAAAATTCAGCAGACTGTAGTTTCATTATTCAGCTCAATTCAGTTCAGTGTTGTTTCAGCTCCATAATGTTAACTCAATTCAGTCACTTGATTCAATTCACCTCAGAAACATTTGGTTTTTAAAATAATTTAAGCAAATTAATGTTGCAAAGTTTCTCCGTTTTGAAAAATTCAGAAGACAATAGTGTCATTATTCAGCTCAGTTTAGTTCAATGTTGTTTCAATTCAGTTTAACAACAGTCTCAGTGTTGCATATTTCATCAGTTTTGATGTTGATTCTTTGATTGATGGTGATTCAATTCAATCACAATTCAGTACAACTCACAAAACTCAAAACAGTTTAACCCCTTTCTTCACCTGCTAGTGAATGTGTTTTACCTGAAATGAAACTGAATTTCAAAGTATGTCCTTTAAAACATGTATTTTTTTTCCACGTTTTTTTTTTTTTATTTCAGATGGTGATTGTGTTTTTGTTTAGTTCATATGTTCAGTAGATGGACTCATGCTGGTGTTTCACTCACTCCTCGGCTGATATGCGTTGCCGTGTTTAACCGCTGAAGTGGCGTGCCTGAACCCTGACGCACGCAGGGAACACTTCTGTCCTCGTGTGTTGTTTTTCAGTCGAGCTTTCAGATGTTAGAACCGTCTCCTACCTCAAAACAACTCTGCTTGTGCTTTTATTGGTTGTTAAACACTTTCTTTTTGAAACATGAGAAAATATGAGTGATGCTTGTGCATGCAGATGTTGCCATCACAATGCTAGCGTGTTTACTAGTTACTGGGGTATTCTGTAGCTGCTAAGTTGTTTCTTATAATTACTTGATTCAGTGAAAGTCAATGGGATTTTTTCAGCAGCCAAACATTTGTAGAATGTCTGTATTTCTTAAGCTGCCTTTGCACTATTGCTGAAAAACGACAGACCAGAAGTCATTCATTTCCAATCGAGTGTAGTATGCGTAAATTGCGCTTTGGGTGCATTGAAATATTTGAACATTTGCAGCAAGACCGTACACGACCACTTGACCGAACATGATGTATTCTAATTAAAACAATATATCAAATATATTATAAAATAAATATAAATATAAAAAAATAAACTATAAATATATTTTTGCTTTAAACACTAACAGTAATACATTTTATTTATTTATTATTTTTTATAGTAATATAATTTATTATTATATTACAATTATTAAACTATAAATTGCTTTAAACACTAACAGTAATACATTTTATTTATTTATTATTTTTTATAGTAATATAAAATATAAATTAAACTATAAATATATTTTTGCTTTAAACACTAACAGTAATACATTTTATTTATTTATTATATTTATTAGTAATATAATTTATTATTATATTACAATTATTTATTTATATAATATAATAAATACATATAATTTTATAATTATTACATAATTATTTACATTAATTAGCCCTTGAAAACTTACAAAGCTTTTAAACTTAAAATATATTTTTGCACTAAAACTTTAATTTTTAAACACTATTTTTGTAAAATTGGCAGTTACAA
>NW_015549585.1:111694-120568 GCF_001515605.1 Sinocyclocheilus anshuiensis
TAATATTTTATCATTTTTATGTAATTCTTCGTGTTTGATTAGCCCTAGAAAACCTTCTATGCCTTCTTTTAAACATTTTATTGGAAGATTATTGGAGTATGCTTACAAGAAAATACTATTTCAGTCATTCTACTTCAATTTCACGTTTAATCCACTGTATTACTTGCAGTTTCTTTGCAATTTAATTGTGAAATTTACTAGCAATTTCTGAGTGAAAACTGTTTCTATACCAAATTTTTGGAACAGTTGTTCAAATATTCCTAACAATGCTGATGCTTACGGTGACAAACACAACTCATGACTGTTTCCAAACAGGTTTCCCAAACACTTTCCCTCGCCTGCAACTGGATCGTTCGGCAAGAAGCACGGATGTGCTTAACTTAAAGTATTTTAGCATCCAAAATGCATCCAATTACACACTATTGCATGGTATATTATACTGAAATCTTCAATGTTGTTCTCCGTCTCCGCAGTGCATGCCGTTTGAGAAGAACAAACAGGAAGAGCTGACATATGGATCGGCGGTGGGGCCCCGCCAGCGGTTATGACAATGAGGGGCCCTGCTTCGGCCTCTATAGGAAATCCACCTGTTCAGCTTGATAGTATCCCAACACTAAAGTGACAAGACTTGAATAGAGCCCGAGTCCCTCTTCTATGGGATTAAGCGGAATGATATGCCAAGTCCATCTTTTGTGTCCCTTCATAAAACCGCTGTCATTTCCAAAGAAATCTGTCGTTATTCTTTCCCTCGGGATAAAGCGACAAGCGACAAGCTTCGGGCCCGCCGAAATGCGCCTGATATTGAAAAGAGAGACACAAAGAGCTCGGCTTTGTTCTGCAATATCTGTTAATCGCGGGCCGAGATGTTCGTCTCATCTTGACCCTGAAAGGCAATATGTTGTTTTCGTGCGAATGCGCATTCAGAATATGACCACAAGCTAAAAAGAAATGTGTGCTGCTAACGTTTTCCCATCTGTAAGTGCTCTGCCCGTTCTTTAAGAGCCGAGGCTTGTGTAGCTTCTAGGATGGAACTGATTTTTGTTCTGTGGGAAAACATGTGTTTATGGGGCGGCGTGTCAGAGCTTCTACATGTCAAGTGATAAATGATGGCACGGGGTCTCCGGGGGCCCGCGACTGCTGTGTTTGTTGTAAGAGGACCGTCAGAATGACGAGCCCGAGATGGATTTACTCTGCGATGATCTTGAGTTTATACTGGATTCACTTTGAGATCTGTGTTTGAACAAACGGCTCATTTGGATTGGCATTTCAAAAGCTTTCTGTTCAGCCTGAATGAAAATGTCACGCTCATGTATAGTTTAAACCATTTTCAATGCAGTTACAGTAGATGGTGAATTATTTATTTATTTTTTGTCTAAAAAGGACAATTAATGTAGTGCACACAACTATGCTGCAAGTCATATCTGATGAGGAACAATGGTGTCATTGTTAACTAAAACTATCAAAAATCATTTTTGGCAATTGAAATAAAGCTGAAATAAAATATAAATACTTAAACTTGTCAGAGATTATAATTGTTGTATTGGAAACTCATTGAAATAAATTGAAATACTAAAACTGCAATACATGCAAATGAAAAATGACAAAAGCACATCATAAAATTACTAAAAATGCAACCAAAATGAAAATAAACACTGAAAATATAAAAATAAAATCTAATCCATATAAGATGGATAAACTTAAAAATAAAAATAAAATTAGAATTGTTGTATTGGCAACAATCTGAAATGTTTAAATACTAAAATGACTAAAACTAAAATTAAAATAAATTCAAAATATATATAAAAAAAATTATATAAATGACAAAAGCACATCATAAAATTGCTAAAACTTTAACAAAATTTTAAATGAAAACTGAAAATATAAAAATAAAAGCTAATTCATAATATAAATATTAGATGGAAAAACTTAAACAAACAAAAATTAGAATTGTTGTATTGGAAACTAGCTGAAATAATTTTAAATGCTAAAATGACTACAGGTAAAACTAAAATGAAAATAAATTACAAATATTTTTACAAAGTAAATATGACAAAACCTCTACATCAAATTAAAATGAAACCGAAAATATAAAAATAAAAGCTAATTCATAATATACTGTAAATATTAGATGGAAAAACTTAAACTTAAAAAAAACTAAAATTAGAATTGTTGCATTGGCAACTATCTAAAATAAGTTTATATACTGAAATGACTAAAACTAAAATTAAAATAAATTCAAAATATTAAAACAATAATAATAAAAAATGAAAAAGGCACATCATAAAATTACTAAAACTTTATATAGAAAATATAACAATCAAAGCTAATTCATATTAGATGGAAAACTTAAGCTTTAACTTTAAAAACATAAACCAAAAAAAAAATTGTTGCATTTGCAACTATCTGAGATAAGTTTAAATACTAAAATGACCAAAATTAAAAATGAAAATATTTTTTTAAAAGTAATAAACATTTTAAAACTAAAATTAAAATGAAAACTGAAACAAATAAATTAAATGCTAAATCAAAATATTAATAAATGTTATAAAAGTTTATAAATATACTAAAATAATGATTTAGATGTGATGTATTTCATCTACCATTCTTATGCATCATTTTTAATGTAATGCAAATGAGATTCGAGAGTGTAAGATTGCCTGTAAATAACTATGATGTAACTCTTTTCCTTGCAAACGTTTATTGTGACTTGGCCTCTCGCACATGAATAGTTATGATGCTTGTAAGATTTTTGTTTTTAGAGTATGACAGACCCTGATCATTGTATATTTTTGCTTTAATATATAAAAAGCAACTCTGCCTAACATCTCATTTTGTGTTTTGCAGAAGAAAGTAAGTCATACGGGTTTGGCACGACTTGAAGGTGAGTGAATGATGACAGTATCTTAACTGATTTACCGGTGTTAACTAGTCCTTTAAAGCACTGAGACCTGCTTGAGCTGGAATCAGGCCTTTTTCAGTATTAGTGTCTCCTGGATGCGGCCGGTAAAAATATCTGCGATCAACATATTTTGATTACTGAAGTGGAACATTCCAGAAATTCCCTTCCGCAAACTCACGAGGATGAAAAATTCTGGAGCGTTTTACAGTCGCCTGATGACAAAGAAACTGTATGTGGCTACAGACACACCAGAGACATTTATTAGCAGCAGGAGTTTTATTGCAATATCAAACAGTTCTGCATCTATTGAGGTGAAGTTAATGAATCGTTTTAGAGTCGTTACTCATAACTCTGCAGGGTTTAAGATGCCCGGGCTTGAGGAACTTCAATCCAGATCACTCACCATATTTGGTATGGTCTATGAGTTTGGTTTTGCTCTCACATGATCTTTTCAACACTGTTTCTCTTTTTGTGTTTGAGCTGAGAGGTGCTGGAAATAAACTCTGCAAGCCTGTAAAATAAAGTTCATCTCAGCCTTTGGAGGAAAACAAGCACAGCATTAGAGTCCAAATATTAAAGCCGCTGTGTTGTTTTGTACGAGCGCTGGAACAGGATTGATAATAATCAGAAATGTTTCTTGAGCAGCAAATCAGCATATTAGAATGATTTCTGAAGATCATGTGACACTGAAGACTGGAGAAATGTAAAAAAAATCAGCTTTGATCACAGAAATAAATTACATTGTACTATGTATGCACATAGAAAACAGTTATTTTAAATTGTAATCATATTTTACAATTTTTAACATGTTTTTGATCAAATAAATGCAGCCTTGGTGAGCAGAAGAGACTTCTTTCAAAAACATTGAAAAAATACTGTAATTATTCCAAACTTTTGACTGGTGCATATTCATAATTCTGTGTTTAGTTGATTATAATGTCCAGACTCAGGCTTTCTCAGCTCTGATCTGTTGTCTAAATGTGCATTTCCCTCTGGTTCTTCAGAGTAAAACTCAGTAATGTGTGACTGAGAGGTTGTGTGTCTTTCCAAAACATGTAATTTGGCTCCTGCTGACAAACACACACGACAGACACACTAATGTGCACGTATGCTGTAATTGCAGTGGTGATGGATCTGGGATGTTCTGAGCTTTAAAGTGACATAGACAGTGGCGTTCAGTGTGGGCTCGAGTAGAAAATCTGTCACGACTTGTGGAAAAGACAGTTTGTAATTTACTTCCTTAAGTTTGTCCCAAAAAAAAACAACAAGAAAATGCAACAAAAGAGTCCATACGACTTGTGCACTATATTGCAACTCGCAAAATATGGTGTCAGTAGTGCAGTTGAGACGTCAGTGACAACAAACATTGGCTCTCGTGAATCTCACATACAAACAGCATTGATGTCAGACCTGACACAACCCAGATTTGAGATTAGCAGCTGACTGGAAGATTTTCAGCTGATTTTACAACCTCATAAGACTTGAGAAGACTTAGTGCACAAGTACTTATTTTTATGATGCTTTTATGTTGTTGTTGCTGTTGTTTTCTCCTAATTGGAACTTGAGGATCTGGAAAAGGTGGAAAAATTATTTTGCACTGTGTATTCATAATGTACAAAATAATGTATTTTGTCTTTTCATAAATAATTGTAACCCAAGTTTAAATGATTTATAATATTTGCAATTTTATCGGAAATAAGTATGTGAAGTGTGTGCCTCTTTTTTAACTAAATTACTTAAGTAAGATGAAATGCAATAACAAATGCTGTCATGTTATCTTGCAGCCTGGTGTTTGGGAACACAATCGTTTGAAACCGTTCTGGGATGTAATTATACCAAATCATTTTTGATGACAGACTTTGGTTCACGCATTTCAGAATGACTAAAACAATATTTCAGATTGTGTGCAATGCTGGTTAGTCCAGTTACCCAATCACATGATTGCTGAGGCAAAGGCGCAAGGTTATTTGTTGCATCCAGGAACTTGTTCAGTAAGTGTGTATCCATTGTAGTTTCTTGACTAATAAAAAATCATCCACTTCAATTGTGCATTTTTTAATGCGCATTTTAAGGTTTTATGCACATCTTGCCATTTCCATCCAGTGTTTTTCATGCAATATCCCAAAATTTGCATAAAATAAGTAGATGCAAACATGGCTATAATACAGTATTTTTTAAGAAATACTGACAACAGTTCATGCATTCCCTGTGAATCGAACCCATGACTATGACACTAGTAACACCAAGGTCATTGGTTTGATTCTCAGAAAATGTGTGGAAATTTTAAATATTGCATAAAACATTTGCGAATGAAGCACCGTTTCCATCCCATGTGTTCAAGAGAAAAAAATCTAACACAGCAGCTCATGCATTTCCTGGGAATCAAACCCACAAACGTGGCGCTAGCACCGCCAACGTCATGGGTTCGATTCCCAGAAAAAGCATGAACGGATAAAGTGCATACCTTGAATGCAATGTATAAAAGCATCTGCCAAATGCATAAGCGTGAACACAAAAGTAACACAAGTCGATCTTGATGCAGAATAAGAAATTTATTTCATAACAGTTACAAAGAACAAAATAAGCATTTTTATCTTACATAAGCTGTACAGAGATGGCATGTATTTGACTCTAAATGATTCCGGAATAGATGCTAAAAGTATTAAATAGAAAAATGAAAAATAAAAAAATCTAAATTAAAGATGGAAAAATATGAAATATTCCATTTATCTACTGTACAAAACAACAACTTGAAAATTTAATTAATTCTATTGTACCCTGATACATCGTTTAGGCCTCTTGCGCATTTAAAAAGTATTTTACAAAAGAATCCGATGGCCTCGCCATCTCACAATAGCTAAAATCTTGGCCTCTTTGGTTCCATAATTCGGTATAATACATTTGAACAGAATTCAGTTGCTTCTATAAAAATAACTTTTCTTTTTTTTTTTTTTTCAATGGCAGGTTTTTTCTTTACTAATAATGCAACTTCAGTGCAAACATTGTAACAACCATCCGCTCAGAGTAGGAAGCGAAAGTTTACATTTCAAGTATTGAAAACGGTTCATAACAAGTGGGTCATCCGGTGTAGGTCACTACTATACATTGCATAGCTTGTGCGGCACTTATTTCAGAGGAATCGTGAATGAGGCGCGCCACTTGGTACCTTCGAAGGCATTTTTAAGTCTGCAAGTGCTTTATATTGTGCATTTACGGTATTTTTTGCAAGTGCTATGCTGCACCATGACGTAACTGAAGAGTTTGGCAACTCATGAGATCACTGGAGTCACTTGTGTTTCAAAAGCGTGTCTTCGGCTTGTTGCTTGAATAATCACAAACGAGACATGACAAGACAAGCCTTGTGATTTATGAATGGACCTCATGTCTGTTTAGAGACCCAAGGATTGTTGTAGCTCTTTGCAGATGTTCGTTGAAGACGGATGCTCTCGAATGGATTGGTTGTCACTCAATGGACTCGATGTGGGAAGGGCTGGCGTTGCTTTGAGAAGATGGTCAGTGCTTTTCGGGAAAGTACACAGATATAAAAGTATTTTAAGAGGATCACCTCTCCTCTTTCTATTTTTAAAGAGAAGAACCAAACTACACTCTTAAAAATAAAGGTTTCAAAGTGAGTTTTCTTAGCGATGCCATTAAAGAACCATTTTTGGTTCCCCTAAAAATCTTTCACTCCACAGTTTTTAAAGGGATAGTTCACCCAAAAATGAAAATGTGATGTTCATTTACTCACCCTCAGGCCATCCTAGATCGTGCTCCTTGGTGATTCATACAGTGGAGATCAGCGGCTGCCCAATTTTGAGAGTGAAAAAATAATATCGAGGAACTCAAAATGAATACCCATGGCTCCTGACGATATATTGAGGTCTTATGAAGCGAAACGATCAGTCTGTGCAAGAAACCGAACATTATTTACAACATTATTACCTGTGATCCAGAGCCTCAGGCAAACGGTCCGGATTGATGTCAGGTTCATGAACGAATCATTCTTTTGAACCGGTTCTTTTTGGTGAACTTTTTGAACTAGTTCACCAAATCGGACTGAAGCGTCTGAAACAGTTCGTGGCTCGAGCAGCACAGATCTACAAGTTACTCAATCAAAACTCACTTTCAGACGCCTGACAGTCACTGCCACCTGAAATGAGCCAAAATAGCAGTGTATCTGATCCTATGATGAATGAATCATTCAGCGCTTCAGTTCCTTCAACAGACACTGAACTGAGGAAACAGTTCGACTCGGACCAAAGACCGATGAGCCGCTGTTATGGACATGCGTGGACCGAACACTTGAATGAAGAGGTGAAATGAACGTTCTTATGGTTTCTCATTGTAAAAAGGTGAGCTGATGAAGATTCATACTTCTCTGTTTGCATGAGGCTCTGGATCACAGGTAATGATGTTATAAATAATGTTCAGTTTCTTGCACAGACCGATTGTTTCGCTTCATAAGACCTCAATATATCGTCAGGAGTCATGGGTATTGGTTTTGTTTTGCCTGTATATGCTTTTTTAATTCTCCAAAATGTGCATCTGCTTACATGCATTTTATGAATCACCAAGGAGAACGGTTTCAGCTAAAAATCTTCTTTACTGTTCTGCTGAAGAAAAATAAGTTACCTACATCTTGGATGGCCTGAGGCTGAGTAAATTAACAGCATTTAATTTTTGGGTGAACTGTCCCTTCAGAAGAACCATGTTTTTCTTAGTATGAAGAACATTTTAATAATCTAAAGAACTTTTTTGTCTAATGGATGATCTTCATGGTAGCCAATAAAGAACCTTTGTTTTTAAGAGTGTAGATATAGATAAAAGCAATCCCATCCCTTTGACGTGACAGTAACGTACAAACCTGTAGTCTGGAACTAAATCGCTCAATGATTAAAAAAACATAAATATATGTACAAAGATGCGTGGAAGAGCTGGGGTGTGCGTGTGGATTTGTGAGCACGGATAAGTCTTAAATATTAGTTTCTTACTATGATATTTTGGAAGTCTCAAGCGCAGCCGCACTCCTCGACAATCATGTTGTGCACGTCCCGTTTCACGATGTTGTATTCGTCGTCGAAGTACAGCATGGACATGGTGCTGAGTTTGGTTGGGATGCAGCAGGAGTTCATGGATCCTGGACTCATTCCTCGCATGCGGTATTGGTTCACGACGGCCGTGTGGAAAGACGAAGCCGATCCGGGAACCCCGGCCATGTACGCCGGACAGTTCCCTTCGCAATAATTCCCAAAGTACCCTGACGGGGCGATGATCCAGTCATTCCAGCCGATGAGGCGGAAGTCGATGTAAAACTGTTGGCGGCAACACAAGCTGCTGCTGCCGTCGCATTCAAGGCCTCGTTTGCGGATGCGGTGTTTGTTGTTGGCCGCTCGCGCTTGGACCACAATGAAAGGATGGTGGGATTCGTCGGCAGTGTTCACCAAAACAGGCACGATGCCCATCTTTTCACACACTTCGCACCGTACGTCCAGGTTCTGCCGGCGATCGCCTTTGGCGAAAACCATTTGCACGGTGTCCGTCAACGGAAAAGTGTGCCATCCGCTGCGTTTGAGATCCACACGCTTCTCCACCAAGTTCCACTTGCTCCCGAGTCCCGGTTCCTGCGAGTAAACCTTCACTGTGACCTTCCTCCTCGAACCTTTCTCCAAAACATTAGGCAGAAGCTTGAAGTACAACCACAGGCTGGCCTGGGACACGTATAGGTTCTGGTTGCCCTCGTTGGAGATCATGAAAAACAGGCTGGTTTTGGAGGTCGGCGACTCGTCTGTGGGATCAAGAAAAGAGAAAAGATCAGCTCAGTGCATTTCATCGGCTGATGCTCAGCTGACTTGGGCGATATGCTCCCCATGAACCTGGGCCCTCATTTATCAACAGTGCGTAGAAAAGGTTCTATATTTTGTCCTACGAATGAAATTTAGAATGTGCATAAGTACAAGAAAATCCGTATTTATCAA
>NW_015549585.1:121581-131384 GCF_001515605.1 Sinocyclocheilus anshuiensis
AAACCTGGGCCCTCATTTATCAACAGTGCGTAGAAAAGGTTCTATATTTTGTCCTACGAATGAAATTTAGAATGTGCATAAGTACAAGAAAATCCGTATTTATCAACCGTGCGCACGCAGTTCTTACGCACATGAGTAAACAATCATTGTTGATAAATCCCACATGTGCGTAAGTAACATGCTCGCACTCGTCACAGCGTTCTATGCGGAGCGCATTGTTTGCCAAGTCTTCCAATAACGCAAGATAAGCATTGCATTGAGACAAACAAGTCACAGCTGTGTTTTAAATGGTTTGAAACCAATTACACAAATTGTCTGTTTAAAACCAGACAAATGATAAATTGAGTGTTTTATAATTAAAGGAAACACATCTGGTGAACTCTAAGCCTATAGGATAAAGACTCGAGGCATTAACATTCAGAGAGGGCAGCGAATCTCAAGGCCATCATGAATGGCCCCCTAAACTGGGACCACTTCGATCTAAAGACATTAAATCGTGTTCGTTCTCATGAGACTCTCATTACTGTTATACAGTTATTTTATTTAAATTTATTTTATTATTTTAATTTTTTATTTTACCATGCTTTATAATTTAAATAATATACCATACGGAAAATAATATATTGTATTTTCATAATACTGTAATTATAATAGAAGAGAAATGTGCTTAATTGAAATAAAAATAATGTCTTTTTTTTTTGTATACTAAATAAAATATTTTTCCTGTAAATAGGTTTCATTTTGCGGAAAATATAATTTCTTATTTTGAAATATAATTTCTGATTTTAGGATAAAATATGACCTGGACATGTTCTTGGAAGGTTTCATGAGATTTACCCATTTTATTTTATTAAACATTAAATTAAACTTTAATTCGGCATAAAGGCAGAACAAAAATGCTACTACTATATATAATACTGATATATAATATATTTTAAAAATACTGAATCTATTTATTATTTCATATAGTCACATTACAGTAATGAGAATGGGGAGAAATATGCTTAATTATCATAGAAATAATGTCACAATAAATAGATCTTTTTTGTCTTATAAATACGCTTTTTTACACAATATAATAAAAATAATTATGATTTTAGAGTAAAATGTGACCCTGTTCTTGGAAGATTTCATGAGATTCACCCATATTATTTTATTAAACCTTAAATTATATTTAGCATAAAATTGATTTTATATGTTCACATTACAGTAATGAGAATAGGGTAGAAATGTGCTTAATTTTAGTAAAAATAATTTCACAATACATTTTTTGTCATCTTGTAAATATGCTTCATTTTGTGCATATAATTTCTATTTGTATGAGATTCATCCATCTTATTTTATTAAACCTTCGATTAAACTTAAATTTAGCATAAATTATGCTTTACAATTAAAAAAATATATTAATTATTATATATAATTCCATATACTTGCATTACAGTAATGAAAATGTGGAGAAACGTGCTTAAATATTATGCAAAAAAATTTTTTTTTGTTTTTGTTTTATAGAACATATCTTTGTGCAAAATGTAATATTTCTAATTTGACTAAATTAAACTTAAATTCAGCATATATTAAAGGCAGAAAAAAAATGCTACTATAATGTGTAAGTACTTTGCCATTTAAAAACGTACATTTTGCGTTAATTAGAAGCAGTATAAATACTTTGCAATTTAAATAATGAACTAAATGCATCAAAATCTTTGTGGTTCAATAAATATGCTTCACTTTGCGTAGAATATAATAGATCCTTGTGCAAAAAATAATTTTGTATTTCTTTCTTCTGATTTTAGGGTGACATATGACCCAGGCGTGTTCTCGGGAGGTTTTGGTGATGATTATTGTATGGTTAAATGTGTGTTCTCGGGGTCTCATGACAGCTGTGTTATTCTGGGGTCCAGTCCAGTGCTGCCGGGGGTCTGGATGGAGATGACAGGAGTCAGAGAACAACAGAGACACACAATGAGCCGCGTGACGTCACAGCAGACATCGTCATACAGCCGTACAGTCAGAGCGCGATCAAGCACATCACTTTGACATTCACAAAAGGACACATTTACATGATATTGAATGCTGCTGGAGCCACTGAACACTCCAGATTCATCCAAACCCATCTCTTCTGCTTATAAACCATACATCTGAACTTCTCAGGATTTTACACCTGTTTTATCAGCATGCATCTGATCACAGGATGGACTTGGCAACAAGGACTAATAGGACATTTTTTGGTTTTCCGTCTCTCGGTTTTTCCCACCGCAGCCCGAGTGACCGTACAGACTTCAGCATAAAACAAGAAATATGACCTTTCTGTCTCTCTATAATGGATGAATAAATCTGAGCCGCCAGGAGTTTGGCTGAAAAGTGTCTGCGAAACACAGATAAAATAGAAATGTTTAAAAATAAATAAAAAAATATTCTGGGTATGTCACGCGATGTGTGTAATTGTGGAACATGGTTGAGTGCAGCTGCGCCGAGAGAGAGTCACATGGGCGGCTCGCAGGCCTCTGATTGGATAATCCCATTTGGTTTCAGCACAGCTCTGTAACTCATTTAAATGTAAACTCTGTCTTGCTGAATTAGAGGTAATACTTCATGAAAACTTTCATTAGGAACAATAACAAACAATATTACACTGTGTGATGCTTCACACATCACATTGTCCCAAAGTGACTTTTTTTTCTCCCTGGGAACAAAACATTGAGCATTATAGGAAAAGTTAACCCAAAAATGAACACAGTGTTGTACCTTTGAGGAAAAAAAAGTCACTTTTGTGACAATATGATCTGTGAAGCATCATATAATGTAATATTGTTAGTATTTTTTGTATTGTACAGTACTGTTATTATATTTTATTTATAATTATATATTAATATTATGTATATTTTAGTAGTATTTTGCGACATTTATGCTAAATAGAAGTTCATTTTAAGGTTTAATACACTAAAACAGATGAATCTGCATTACAGTTGAATGTGCATTAAAGAGATTGTTCATCCAAAAACATTCAAATTTAATGCAGATTCGTCCATTTAATTATATTAAACCTTAAATGAATAATGAATAATATTTTCAGACGCACACATATATATAAAATACCAACAGCAACAAAAAATACTAACAATATTACACTATATGATGCTTCACAGATCATATTGTCACAAAAGTGACTCTTTTTTTATTTCCTGGAAGCAACTTTTGCAATACACATTCAAATTTAATTGAATGCATTTTCTATTAATACATTTAATAGAATAAGAATAAATACTACTAATATATACATAATACTACCTTCTAATATATATATATATATATTCTTCCTTAGAACCACAATGTTGTTGTCACGATGCACACACACAAGGAACGAGGAGATGCTGGAGAATACTTTTACCAAGACTTTATTTTCAGGAACCAAGGGAGACGAACTCAGGAAGACGTTTAACAGCGGACAGAGAACAACCGGGGATCAGGAGCCCTCCCTGGGCTGACATCGGAAACAGGAGCGCTCCCTGGGCTGACATCGGAAACAGGAGCCTTCCCTGGGCCTAACTGGGGATCAGGAGCCCTCCCTGGGCCTAACTGGGGATCAGGAGCCCTCCCTGGGCCGAAGGGGGCAAAACCAGGAAACAAAAACTTTCAAAAAGGCGGAAAGAACAAAAACGAGGAGAAGGGGCGCCGCTTACTTTTGTTTGGGTCCGCTGTTCTGTCACGATGCACACACACGAGGAACGAGGAGACGCTGGAGAATACTTTTACCAAGACTTTATTTTCAGGAACCAAGGGAGACGAACTCAGGAAGACGTTTAACAGCGGACAGAGAACTTTGGACTGGGAACACTTTTTATACACACAGGAGGAGGGGATGACGAGACACACCTGGGAGCAATAAAACCAAGGGAAACACCTGGGACAAATTAAATAAACTAATCAGGACAGGAACAGGAAACTAACCAAATAAGGGCATGGGAAGGCACATGGGGAGCAGGACACACACAAAACATGGAACAGAGTCTGACAGTTGTATTTATTTTTGAGTGAAATATCCCTTTAATACACATACATTCATCCATTTTATCCTATTAAACATTAAACTTAAATTTAGCACAGATTTAGCAAAAATACTACCAATATATACATAATACTAATGCACTGTATAATAAATACTAATAGTAATGTATAATTCAAAACAATACTAGAAATTACAGAAAAATGACTTTTTTTTCTTTGTGGGAATATCATTGTGTTCATTTTTGGGTGAAATATCCCTTTAATGCCCAATCAATAGATAGAAATATCATTTCATTTCACATATCTTCATTGTATTTATCCTATTATAATGATGTTACTAATGAAGGTAAGTCAATGTATCTGGCACATCCAATAAATCAATGCGGATCCAATTGCCACTAGAAATCATAACAAACATGTAGAATTCATGTAATACAAACAGAGCTGGCTAAACATGTATTTTATAAAAACATCTTGAATTTATAGCGTCGGTGGAACAGCATAAACTCTCCTGACTCATTGCATTTCCCTCTGTAGCGAATCACTGGGACTCAAAGCATCAGTCCTCTCAGTTAATCTGCCTGCCGGCGGAGCACGAGTCCACCTCCACAACACAGCGCAGGTAATCCGTGTGTGTGTGTGTGTGTGTGTGTGTGTGTGTGTGTGTGTGTGTCTGTGTGATTGTGTATGTGTGTGTGGTGGGTGTGTGCTTCACACACCTTCACTTGAAAACACACTCGGTGCACGGCATCATACTGAAGCACACAGCTCCACAGGAACATGAGCGCTGTCTGTCTGTGCGTGTAAACAGCATGATGCTGGTGTGCTGCTGGACATTTACTAAAGTTTGAATGCTTTTAAAATGTTGCTATGCGGTTGCTAGGGCACTTTGGTTGCTTGCTTGCTATCCCGAGTGTCTTTTATATCCAGGTTCCTTCCTGTGGATGTTTCAGCTTCTGACAGGTGAAAATTGTGATCACTTAGAAGAGTATTAACACCAGTGTTATTTTAGTAATATTTATATAATATTATAGTATCTATTAATTTTTTGCATTACTTATACATTTTATTATTGTATAGATTTCTGTATAGTTTTAATTGACTTTTATTTCGGTTTTAGTCATTTTAGTACTTAAATTTAAAATGATTTATTTCAGTTAGCTGCCAAGACAACATGTTTATGGTTTTCATCTAATATTTTATTATATATTATATATTTTATTTTATATTAAATATTTTTTCTAATATCAGTTTATTTAAATTACTGAAAAAATAGTTTTAATTTACATTTATTTTAGTTTTAGTCACTTCAGTACTTCAGTTTAAACTTATTTCAGGACATTTCTTCATTTTCATTTAAAGTTTTTCATCTAATATTTTATTATATATTATATTATATTGTATATAAGCTTTATTTCAATTACCAAAAAATAGTTTTAATTTACATTTATTTCAGTTTTAGTCATTTTAGTACTTCAGTTTAAACTTATTTATTTTAGTTAGTTGCCAAGGCAACATTTCTTCATTTTAATATTTTTTTAATCTAATATTTTATTATATTTAATTACATATTATACTTTTATATTTATATTTACTTTTCTCTCAGTTTTAGTTTTAGTCATTTTTAGTAATTTTTTTTAGAAATTATTACTTGAATGTAAACTTAATTTCACTTAGTTACGAAGTCAAGACTTTCATCTAATATTTTATTTTACATTATTTATTTTAATATTTTATTTGATTATATTTTATATGTGCTGTATTTTATTTTATATCAGCTTTATTTCAATTACCCAAAACAATTTTTCAATAGTTTTAGTTTTAGTTAAATATACCAATACAGATTAGCACACCTCTGCTTAACTAACACGATGATTTTCAGATGTCATTGATATTTACTGCACAGACAGCGCTAGTTACTCTGTGTTAAGTGTGTGTTCAGATCACTAACCCATAGTACTAAGACTAGTAATGATGCCTGAACAGGACTTAACACAGGAGGGATGGTGTTTTCTGTCACCGCTGCTTCCAGCTGGCAAAATCAAAGCGTAAAAGCGCAGCTAAAAACCAGCGGTGATGTGGGGCGACGCATGATTACAGGTTGGACAGCTTCCCGCTTCGATTCAGGCCTTTTGCAAAGTGTGGAGAGCATTCATCATTGGCTGTAATAGACAGCGCGAGCGAATTCTCCCTCTTGGCAGCCGTCCTCACCTGAGTCTCCACACACCATTAAGATGTCACAGAAGCCTAAAGGGACTCACTTGGCCTCTGCCAGCGCAGGGCAGCACCATTCTTAAAGAAAACGAGATCCTCAAGAAGATCCTGGACGTCTTCCAGAGCTCCGTGTCCTGAGGTCACCCGCATCCTAATGAGACTTCACACAATCCCAAGCCACTCCAGGACGGCTTCATCTGATCACTGCGACTGCAACTTCACATCCAGCGTCTACCTTAAAACTGCTTCAATATCATAAATGTATGCTTTTTTTGAAAAAGAAGGTTTTAGATTTAGACATGATCTTTACTTTTTACGTTGGGTTTTGAATATGATATTTAAATCTCTAAAGTCTTTTTTTATTTCATTTGTGTTTGATTCATATTTTACCACTAATACTATATTTTTATATTTTTTTCAAGAATGTTTTATTATTGTTATTATTATTTCCTTCTTGTTTTATCTTCCTTTTTCAGTTTTATTTTATTTTGCTTTTTTCATTGTTTACTAATTATTTACTAAATTGCAACCTTTTATAAATTTAATATTTTTTCTACTTTTTATATTCTGACCCATGAAGCACTTTGAGCTGCATTTTACTATTACTATTATTACACTGAAAAAAAAATTTCATTCATCCAATTAAAAAAATGTAGTGTAATGATTCACATCTATATTTTTTTAACTTGAGCCAATGAAAAATAAATAACTTGCCCTTGCCCAAATTTTTTGTAATTTTTTTCAGTGTATTATTATTATTATTATTACTTGCCTCTTGTTTTATTTTCCTTTTTCATTTATTTATTTATTTTTTATATTTTTTTAATTTTCTATTATTTATATATGAAGCATTAAGTAAGCATTATGCATTATATAACATTTTAATGAAAGTTATTAGTATTATTATTATTCCTGGTCTTACTGTGAATGATTCATCAGTGCATGTTATTCTAAAAAGTATTCTTTATAATCTTTCATCAAAATATAATGTTTGTTCTGCCTATAAAATGACTTACTTTTCAGCTGACGTCGTCAATCTTGTCAGTAAATGAAATCATGTTTTAAAACATACTTTATTCTACGTTTATGTCTGTTTCATTCTTAAATATGTCACATTACGGGAGTAAAACAGGTTGCAAGTGAAATTTGATGTTGACTTCAAATGGAAAGCTCAGAGCAAAGACCTCAAAAAGGAGTATAAAACCACCAAACTTCATTTAAGAAGCACATCTGTGAAACAAAATCTGTTGAATCCAATAACCTGCATTGGACGACACCGGCCCATATATAGACCGGTTAATCAGACACGATCAGGAATATCAGGGCAACCCAATATTTCAGCAGCTGTATGTGAACGGTCTGGACGTATGGCACCGCTGCTCATTTTAGATCTCCATCATTTCAGTCAACTGTTCCTGGATCTCGTCCGGATGCGAGTCTCATCTTGGCAGCCACAGCACAAAGGGTCAAAGGTCCAGATCTGCGCAGGGTTCGGATAATTGCGGCCTCGTCCCAAATGGTGCTTGAAATCGTGTGGACTTCACAGGGCAGCGTTTGCGACCGGACCTGCGGTGCGTTGGTACGATTCAATCCTGCGTGCTGTGACATTTATAAATATGTGCTTCACTAAGAAAGGTTGCATTTATTGTTTTTGAGAGCAAGCGTGAGCTCTTTGCTTCTGAAGTTATTTTAACCTTGAACTCTTGCTGCATGCTGCTCAATTTGTTTAGCAAATTCAATGCACTGAAAAGCTAAAGCTGAAAAACCTCAACTCAACATGAAACGCTCTTTGCATCCCATTTTACTTGCATAATGTGACAGATTTTTGAATGTAACAGGATATTCAAGAGGGAAAAATGCAGCACGGGATGTGATTGTTTCCAGTGGGAATTAATGATGGCAGATCTGAATGTGAGTTTGCAGTACTCACGACACTTTTGAGGAGGATTTTTGATGCTGAAAGACAAGTTTACTCTCTAACGCAGCTTTATGTATCCCAATCCTGACTTTTCTGTATGAAAGATATCATTATTTGATTTTATTAATGCAACCTTTATTACATTAACTGATATTAGATTACTAGCTATTTGACGTCAACTGCAAAGAAAAGACTTTTCATTTCGATGAAACATTATGAAGACAAACATCTTTTGTCTTTGTAAAAGACGTGCACTCTGAAATATGATCTTAAGGCACTATGGCAGATTGTTTGTTCAGCTGCAATCCAGTAACTTTAAAGTAATATTTTAACCAAAAATGATAGTTTGCTGAAATCTGCTCACCCTCAGGCCATCCAAGATTAGGATGAGTTTGTTTCTTCATCAGATTTGGAGAAATGTAGCATTGCATCAGTGTCTCAGCAATGGATGCTCTGCAGTGAATGGGTGCCGTCAGAATGAGAGTCCAAACAGCTGATAAAAACATCACAATAATCCACAAGTAATCCACACCAGTCCATCAGTTAATGTCTTGAGAAGACAAAAGCTGCATCTTTGTAAGAAACAAATCCATCACTAAGATGTTTTTAACTTTAAACCATCACTTCTGACTAAAATACGAGTCCATAATCCATAATAACACTTCCTCCAGTGAAAAAGTGCATCTGCTGTTGTCTCTCACGTCACAATCCAGCCACATATGTGTTTAGAGCTGTTTAAACGCTGCTTGATCTGTGCAGATTTCGTCTTTTACTGTTAAAATCACAATCATTTTTTACAGTGTACATTTCTTCAAATCTGATGAAGAAACAAATTCATCTACATCTCAGATGGCCTGAGTGTGGGGACATTTTCAGAAAATGTTCATTTTGGGGGGAACTGTTCCTTTATCAACATTTATCTCACTGTGAGTGATTCTGAGTCCTGCTTCTCATCCGATTCATTCATCAGATCAGTATTAGTGCCTGGAGTGAGAAACACTAAAAGTGAAAGGAAACATTGCAATCTGCCATTTGGATAATAATAGCAACTCTAGGTTGTGCTGTGTCTGTTCTCATGATTCAGCGCTGTCAGATAATAGATCAGAAGACAGCAGATTCTACAACTCATCTGTTGATTTATAAGCAAGTGGCTTTAGTTTGATTCTCTAACAGGATTGTGGATGTACTGTGCAATTTAAATGCTATTTTTGATACTTAAAAAAAAATCTGATTCTTAATAGAATAAAAAGATAAGATCATTAGATAACACAATGTTTGGATGCTTTCAAAGAACTCAAAACTCTGATCTGAAGAAACTATAATGAATCTCTAAAGAATCATATAGCAACTGAAGAATCCTAAACACCTAGAAATGATTCTATAAAATTTATTTTAACACGAAGGTGACAGTATTGTAGAATTCCCTTCATACCAAGTGGTTACAATAAACAGCACCATCCTATACACAGGGCGAACAGACCGGGGCTAGTTGTCACATGTATGCCAATGACAAAGTCGTTTTCTCTATCAGATGGTTTCATACACCTGGTTCAAAACTTTTTAAAATCTAAATAATTCTTTGACTTCTTTCATCTAGGCTAAAATGCAAATGTTTTTGTAATATCCATACACACACACACACACACACACACACACACACACACAC
>NW_015549585.1:131583-133744 GCF_001515605.1 Sinocyclocheilus anshuiensis
GACGCGGCGTGGCCATCCAGGTTTGGGATCTCCACCCTCCCGTCCTCACGCACCTTCCCGGCGTGGAGCTTCTTGAGCGCGGTCACCATCGCCGCCTTCGGGATGGGGTGGGTGATGTTGGGTCTGTCCCGCATCTGTAACCGGCTCAGAATGTGTCTCTTCACCGCCTCCAGCAAATCCACGTCCACCCGTGTGGCTCCATCCGTCTGTCTGAGCCCGCAGGACGCGCAGCTCGGGGATTCGGTGTCCGGTGCCGGTGTGCAGCGGATGGAGATGAGGATGGACACAAAACAAAGCACTTCGAATATCAAGCTTTTCATCTTCCGTGATAATAAACAGCAGTTTCCGAGCGGATACGAGAGCTGATGGAGATGAAAACGGCCAAGTTCGTATCCGCCTCCGTCTCTCCCCCCCCAAAAACAGTGATACTTAAAAGTGAAATAACTGTAATATCCACTTTTAGACGAGGTCCGGTCCGAATTAAACGCAAACGCAGTAAATCCTGTAAACGTCTGGAATATGCTCCTGCGGTTGATTCTTGTCTTTGGTGACTCCGCGATGATTTCGACACAATTCGGATCGATATCACAGTAAGAACGGCTCGTCACACCATCCGAATCTCTCAAAGTTGATAACAAAAAATATGATGTGTTAATAATAAAGTAACTAGAGCTCTTGATATCTGTCCACGTACAGCCGCGAATGGCACTTTTACGCACGCGTCTGACGCGTCATGGCATGACTGGAAATCTCAGCATTACGCGTGCAAAACCCCACAGACTAAACAAAGGACCTGTTATGATTTGTCCCTGTGATTTCTTCACTCTATCGAGTTAAACTCATCCATGGTGAAGGGGAGCGAGCGTGAACCAGTCAAAGAAGGAGCCCCCAGTTTTCCAAACAAGCATTCGCCTTTTTAGTTCTTCAGCTGAAGATCGTGTCCTCCTTTGTTGGACATTTTGACTTCCAGTGTTCGTTTCCAATATACGTCTTCATCATAGCTCTCTCTCTCTCTCTGTGTGTGTGTGTGTGTGTGTGTGTGTGCGGGAGCTTCGGCTTGTTTCTCGTGCGAACAGACATTGTGCCGCTTTTGAGCCTCTGGAAAGTTTTTTATACGGGACTGAAGAACCACGTGGGACGAACCACCAGCTCCAGAATTATAAAGGTTGAGAAAGCTCGGGATCTTCAGGGAAATGTGTAAAAGTAAAATTACATGCAACATATAAATGTCATAAGCAATATATATAGCGTATATATGAAGTGTAGCCTAGATGATGTTCATTTTGCAATGTGCAATGGCCCAAATTTCAGTAGATGTGTTTATTTAGATCAGATTCTTATTAAAAGAAAAGAAAAAACACACTTTTTACATTTGCTATAAGTACAAAAGACAGCATTTTAGGTGATTATGGATCATTTTGTTAAATCTAGGTCAAATATTTCTGCTTACAAAAGCGAAGGACGAAATGTGGGTCTGGAAAAGATGAAGCATCCCCTTTGAATAAAACAGTAGGTTTCAGTCAATGAAAGCAAATGAGCAACACTTGTAACTGGTTTGAGTGAATGAAGGTGTGAACTCGTAAACTGGTTAAGCAGGCGCCAGAGAAGCTCGTCTAAAGAGCACTGACTGGCTCTCACAGACCAGACCAGAGCCGTAAGCCGATTTTTAAACAGAATAATGTTGAAAAGGGGGTCTTTTATAATAAACAGCAGTTTGGATCAAAATTAAATTTAGTTTTAGTTTTGTATAAATACACAGTCATGTGGTTTATGACTGATATCGCCTCACTGATGAAATTTAAAGTTGTAAAACAGCGCCCCCACTCGATAAATCACACAAAATAGGCCCTGCGTACTGTTTACATTTATAAATGCAGCAAAATTACGCATTGTCCAAAATATTAAATATTCAGAAAAATGCGCAATTTACATAAAATATAGGCAAAAATAATATAAATATTTAAAGTTGCAAATGCTTTGCAAATAAATTTGACACTTAACATATTTCAAGCTTTAACTATGAATATATATATATATATATATATATATATACTGTGCATATATAAATTTACAAACTCTAATAGGGAACAATATGCATATGCATATATATATATATATATATATATATATATATATATATATATATATAGTGTTCCCTATT
>NW_015549585.1:133861-147703 GCF_001515605.1 Sinocyclocheilus anshuiensis
ATAGATAGATAGATAGATAGATAGATAGATAGATAGATAGATAGATAGATAGATTGATAGATGCACATTATTGTTCCCTATTAGAGTTTGTAAATTGAGGTTCTTTAATAATAATAAAAAAACATAAATTGTGCATCTCATAACTTTAATACAATTCATGAAAGTAAACACGACCATAGTTTTTTTTTTATTTTTTTATTGAATAACTCAACATTTTACAGTAGCCAGAGGGTGACGACAAGAAAAAAACAACACAAAATTACAATGAAAAAATAAAAAATAAAATAAATAAATAAATGGAAATGTTTACAAACAACTTTCTTGTTTATCAGAATATAAATAGATTTTAGGTACTGCTGAACTTCTGATTTCAAAATTAGAAATAGTGGTTTATAATCACCGTACTTGCATTTATGTATACTAAACTTTGCCAGCAAAAGTAACAAATTCATCAAATAATATTTAAAGAATAAACACGACCCAGGTCGAAATATCTATATATGGTGCGGTGACGTCATATCCACGTGATTTGAATAACCGGTGGGCGGGGCTGTGTAGCTGTACGGGAGTAGTGGATTTGATCCCTTATGTTTTAACCGTTTATATGTGCGAATACAGGCCAAGGCTCTCCACAGATCAAACTTGAGGTGAGTAATCTATAAGAGGTTACGTTGTTGTGATCAGTTTTACAATGTTTAATCCGTTTGCGCAGACAGCAACTTTGCAGTTTTGAGGTATTTCCTCGGCTGATGCGCCCATATGTCTTTGTGGGAAAACTCTGTGATTGACAGTTTGGATATCCAATCATATCGCGAGTAGAGGAGGCCCCGCCTCATAATTTGTCTGCTCAACCAATCAAGAGTTAGAAAAGGCGGGCTCTCGTCTATTACAACGAGGAAGGGGTGGAAAAGTGAAAATCGCTTTTGTTATTTTAATAACAACCTGCTTAAAAATGTCTGGTGTTTTAGTAATATATTGCAGTTTTCTGTTTCTCACTGATAATCAATATTCGCTGATGCTGTTTCCATTACAAAGTAAAATTCAGTGACTGTAAAGTGGCCCCATTGTACTTTTACTACGTACCATAATAGTCAATGATTACTATATTCATATACAGTAGCATGGTAATAATGTGGGATTTTCAGCACTAAAAACTTTATATCATGTACTTTAATGTAAATTTAAGGTGCATGTCATTGGATATGTTGTATGCATCAATGATAAGCAATGGTTTTATATGTATAAATGTACGTGTCTTTGAATTTGATTATTTTTCTTTTGCATGTTTGCAGTCTCATTCTGTTTCTTCTTCTGGAGCACTAAAGTCATGGCAGCAAATAAGAGCAAAAACCAGAGTTCGCTGGTTCTGCATAAGGTGATCATGGTGGGCAGCGGCGGCGTGGGGAAATCAGCTCTAACGCTGCAGTTCATGTATGACGAGGTGAGCTCAACACTGAGACGCATGTTCTCACATCAGTCATGATCTTTATTTGAGCTACAGGAATAGTTCTTTCAAAAGTCCTTCATTTACACAGCTGTCGCGTCTTTTTGTATTCCATATAGTGTTATTTTTGTATTATTATAGTTTTTATTACATTTTTAATTAGCTTTTTAAACATATTTTCAGTTTTAATTTTAAAGTTTTACTCATTTTTTTTATGTACTGTCATTTTTTATTTATTTTTTATATGTATTTTTTTTTAGCTTTCATTTATTTGAATTTCAACTTATTTTATTTCAGTTAGTTGCCAAGGCAACATTTCTAATTTTCATTTTAGTAATTTTGTTATGTGCTTTTGTTATTTATTTTTTTATTTTTTTTTTCTATTTAGTTTTAATTCATTTTTATTTCAGGTTTAGTTTTATTAATTTTTTAGTTACTAGTTTTAGTAACTTTAAAAAAAAAAATACATTTCTATTTTACTTTAATATATTTTTATTTCAGTTTTATTAATTTTAGTGCTCTAACTTATTTTATTTCAGTTAGTTTTATTGTTTTTTATATTTCTATTTAGCTCTAATGTATTTTTATTTCAGTTTTAGTCAATTTAGTACTCTTAACTTATTTTATTTCAGTTAGTTTTTTAATAATTCTATTTAGCTTTAATTTATTTCTTATTTTAGTTTTAGTAATTTCAATACTTACACTTATTTGATTCCATTTAGGTTGTTTCTATTTGTTATATTTCTATTTAGCTTTATTTCTTTATATTTTAGTTTTAGTAATTTTAGTACTTCAACTTTTTTATTTTTACATTGCTATTTAACTTTAATGTCTTTTGTTCAGTTTTAGTAAATGTAGTACTCTAGCTTATTTTATTTCAGTTCGTTTTTTAATAATTCTATTTAGCATTAATTTATTTCTTATTTTAGTTTTAGTAATTTCAATACTTAAACTTATTTGATTCCATTTAGGTTGTTTCTATTTTTTTATATTTCTATTTAGCTTTATTTATTTTAGTTTTAGTAATTTTAGTACATCAACTTCAACTTTTTTATTTTTACATTTCTATTTAACTTTAATTAATTTTTATTTCAGTTTTAGTAAATTTAGTACTCTAACTTATTTTTTTTTTTCAGTTCGTTTTTTTTTATTCTATTTAGCTTTAATTTATTTTTATTTTAGTTTGAGTAATTGTAGTACTTTTATTTTTAGTAATCTTTACTTAACATTTGTCAAAGTGCTAAAATGACTAAAACTAAAACTGAAATTTGTACACTGAAGTCAACTGAAAACAACTGAAAGTCTACATTTGTAATTTCATTTTTTAACTCTAATTTTTTCGTCTAATGTTTATATTTTATTTCATTTACCGTTTATTCTTAATAACAAACATGATTTTTAATAGTACTTGTTTTAGTTAACAATAACAACACTGATTCTACAGGAGAAACTATTACTGTTATAACTATCACTTTGTAATCTGCGTTGCTCGCCTCAGTTTGTGGAGGACTACGAGCCCACCAAGGCCGACAGTTACCGGAAGAAGGTGGTCCTGGATGGAGAGGAGGTGCAGATTGATATTTTGGACACGGCGGGGCAGGAAGACTACGCCGCCATCAGGGACAACTACTTCCGCAGCGGAGAGGGTTTCCTTCTGCTTTTCTCCATCACAGAGCCCGAGTCCTTCAGCGCCACGTCAGACTTCAGGTCAGCTCTTCACGAGGTTTTCTGCTGTTCTAGTGTTCAGTCCTAGTTTGGAGGAATCACAGTTACTGCACTCTACTCTCTCAGAATGATGCTATCGTTACAGCGGCATCCTGCCCAAAACTAAACTCTGAGGCTATGAGATACAGACCCAGTTTCCAGCGTCAGGTTCTTTGTCTTCACTGAGAATTTCAAAAGACCTGGAAAAGTCATAGAAATTAATACAATCTTAAAAATTTACATTTAAATCAATCAATAAGGACCTAGAAAACCTCAATATATGTGAGAATTTCAAAAGTGTGATTTCTAGACCTGGAAAAGTCATGGAAAGAAAGAAAGAAAGAAAGAAAGATATGTGACCCTGCAGCACAAAAGCAGTCTTAAGTCGCTGGGGTATATTTGTAGCAATAGCCAACAATACATTGTATGGGTCAAAATTATAGATTTTTCTTTTATGCCAAAAATCATTAGGATATTAAGTAAAGATCATGTTCCATGAAGATATTTTGTAAATCTCCTACCGTAAATATATCAAAACTTAATTTTTGATTAGTAATATGCATTGCTAAGGACTTCATTTGGACAACTTTAAAAGATGATTTTCTCAATATTTAGATTTTTTTGCACCCTCAGATTCCAGATTTTCAAATAGTTGTATCTCAGCCAAATATTGTCCGATCCTAACAAACCATTTTTCGAATTGTGTCAAGCGTTAAAGTATTTTATTGGCTAGAAATAGCTATTTGTGAGTAAATAAATATTTTTCATGTATATAAAGTCATGTAAATTCATTGGTAAAAAAAAAAGTGTGAACTCTTGAATTTTTTTTAAATATCGTTATTTGAATATATTGCCACTCGTAGTTTCTGAAAATAAAAAAAAGTTGAAAATGAACAGCTTTGTCATTACGGCAGATGTACCATAAATATCTTGTTGGATATGTGAGGGAATTTAAAAAGTCTGATTTGTAGATCTGGAAAAGTCATGGAAGTGAATAAAATCTTACAAATTCATAGTTTTTTTTTTTATGAATATACAGTTTTCAAGCTATTTATATGAAATGTTTATTGGTTAGAATTTGCTATTTGTGAGTAAAACATAAATTTTAATTATTATTTGGTGTTCAATCAATTAGTAATGTTTCTTAATATTATCAATGCTGAAAACAGTTTTGACCGCTTAATATTTTTGTGGAAACCCTTTTTTTTTTTAAGGATAATTAGGAACAGAAAGCTCAAAACAACATTTATTTAGAATAGAAACATTTATAAATATATGTACTGTCACATCAGTTTAATGTGTCCTTGTTGAATAAGAAAGTAATAGTATTATTTTTTTATTTTTTGTCATACTCGCCCCCAAACTTTTAAATGGTAGTATATCACGGTTTCCACAAAAATATTGTGCAGCAGCAGCACAGCTGTTTTCAACATTAATAATAATATGAATATGTTTCTTGAGCAGCAAATCAGCATATCAGAATGATTTCTGAAGATCATGTGACACTGAAGACTGGAGTAATGATGCTGAAAATACAGATTTGATCACAGAAATAAATTACATTTTAACAGATATTCTCATATAAAACACTTATTTTAAATGATAATAATATTTCACAATTTTACTGTATTTTTAACTGTATTGTTACCGGTCCACACAGGGAGCAGATCCTGAGAGTGAAAGCAGAGGATGATAAAATCCCTCTGTTATTGGTGGGGAATAAGTCTGATTTGGAGGACAGGAGGCAGGTGTCTGCGGACGAGGCCCGGACCAAAGCGGACGAGTGGTCTGTTCAGTATGTGGAAACATCAGCCAAAACCAGAGCGAACGTCGATAAGGTTTGTGCATTAAATATCCTGATACTTTCAGAATGCATGATCATGCATATGAGCCTCAGATGCCATATTAACTCCATTGAGCACCTGTGAAGCGTGTTTGGTTGTTCGCAGGTCTTCTTTGATCTGATGAGGGAGGTGCGGGCGAAGAAGATGTCCGAGAACAAGGAGAAGAACGGGAAGAAGAGCGGCAAGAAGAAGAAGAGCTTGAAAGAGAGATGCACGCTGCTTTGAGCCGCACAAACGCTTGATTCCCTCGTCAAGCTTTTCTGTCCTGGACTGAGCCGTTCTTCTGGTGATGAGGAGACCAGATCTTCCTCCTCGAGCGTTTTTCTTGCCAAATACAATCGAACCAGAACCATAAGCCACTGTGCCGACCTCAACTACAAATCTTCCATATCTTTAAAGGACTTTTTATATGTTTCTACCAGTTTTCCTTGGTGTTGTAATATCAAATTAGTAGTGTAACTCTAATCTGTGAAAAATGCAGGCTTTGTAACTTTCCAAAAGTCACTTTTTTTTTTTATACTCAAACGCAAGTTATATTCATTATGCTGCATCACTGTTCTTCATTCATGAAACGAATCATTTTAAGTAAATTGTTGCATTGAATTAAAGGCTACAATTTGTGACAAACTATTTAGAAATTAGTTCTGCTTGAATTTCACGCATGCATGTAAATCTTTTTGTGCTAAATACTCTATTTTATCTGCCTTTCACTTCTTTTAAGGCAAAGGCAACAGACATATGTATTTGCTTTGCATGCATTATTATGCAGCTTAACACAGCTGAGGAAGGTGCAGACCTTGTGCTTTTATTATAAAACAGACACACAATTGAAAGTATATTTTTGTAATCAAATCACTTTGTTTATTGATTACTCTGCCTGGTGATTATAGACCAAATAAACCTTCTCTGAATTTGTTATGATTCCATTGCATTGCGTTTTGTGTTTCAGCGCTGAAACGGTCAACGAGAAAACGCTGGGATTTTGCATCGCGCTCTTGTTTCTGCGTTTGATGGCCTCCGGAGTTTTGACAAAGGACGGCAGCAGGGCCATAAGAGTTTATGAGAGCAGTAAAATGTGTCCGGAGGTAATCAGTCACCTTGACTTTGAATGTGAGAAACCGTCTATTCAGCATTTAACACCCCACTGTAAAGACATTAGCGATGGGCTTGACTTACACTTACACATGCACAAGTATGAGGATGCTGCAACATTCATGATGCAAGCAATCTGGACCATAGGCTCCAAAAACAAATCAATCAAATAAAAAGTTATTCGCAGTTATTATATGCAAACTTTTTGTTTCGGAAAAATAAAATAAAAACAAGGAAAATCCATGCAACCTAGTGATATGGTTACAATTCCATCCATCAATAGAGTTCATAGAATTTTGTTAAATTATGTTTTAATAAATTGTTTTCCTCTGTTGTGATGAAATACAGGTGTGTTTTTAATGAATGTATAATGTGGAGACTTTTCTCCCAAATAAAAGAGTTGCGGATAAAACTTTAGTTTTAGCTAAAATAATCAATTAATGAATAATAAAATATTATGTAGTAGTATGATTTTATATATATATATATATATATATATATATAGCCTACACACTGCCGTTCAAAAGTTTGGGATCAGTAAGATTTTTAATGTTTTTTTTTAAAGAAGTCATCAAGTGTTCATCAAGGCTGCATTTGATCAAAAATACAGAAATAAAACTAATATTGTGAAATTGCAATTTAAAATAATGGTTTTCTGTTTTTATATACTTTAAAGTATAATTTATTCTTGTGATCAAAGCTGAATTTTCATCAGCATCATTACTCCAGTCTTCAGTGTCACATGATCCTTCAGAAATCATTCTAATCCAATATTATCAACATTTTTGCTGCTTAATATTTTTTTGGAAGCTGTGATACTTTTTTCAGGATTCTTTGATGAAGAAAAAGTTCAAAAGAACAGCATTTATTCAAAATATAAATATTTTTTTACAATATACACTACCTTTCAAAAGTTTGGGGTCAGTAATTTATTTTTTTTTTATTTTTTTTTTAAAGAAATGAATGCTTTTATTCAGCAAGCATGTGTTAAATTGCTAAAAAGTGACAGTAAAGACTTATATTGTTAGAAAAGATTTCTATTTTAAATAAACGCTGTTCTTTTTAACTTTATTCATCAAAGAATCCTGAAAAACAAGCATCACAGGTTCCAAAAAAATATTAAGCTTCCAACATTGATAATAATTCAGCATAATAGAATGATTTCTGAAGGATCATGTGACACTGAAGACTAAATATTGTATTATATAAAACTATTTTACAATATTACTGGTTTTTTTTTCCGCTGTATTTTTGATCAAATAAATTCAGCCTTGATGAGCAGAAGAGACTTCTTTAAAATACATTAAAAATCTTACTGTTACTATATATATAATATGTTTGGTGCAAAGAGAACTATGTAAAAATGTTAAAGAACAAATTAGCCTAATGTATACGTGAAGATATGTTTAGAATTGAGAAATTAATATGTGACTCTGGACCACAAAACCAATCATAAGGGTAAATTTTTCGAAACTGAGATTTATACATCATCTGAAAGCTGAATAAATAATCTTTCCATTGATGTATGGTTTGTTAGGATTGAAGATTGCAGCCTATGTCTCACAAGACAAATGTGTTTCAGTTAAAATAGCCTATTACATGAAAAAATGCATGTAATTTAAACATTTTTGATAAATAACGTTTATTGATGGGTAAGGATGCAATGTAATGTTTACTTGTTTTTATACATAGTGTAAAATTATACATATGCATTATACATATGTGTCCTGACCCAAACATACACAAGTTTCAAATGCCACTGGCTCGATTAACATTAATAGAATAATACTATTAGTAATATAAATCTTAGCTGGATTTTTAGTGATATTATAGATCTTGTAAACATACTGTATATAATAGGTAAGATTCGGGTTTCTCTGGCTCTCTGCACTGGCTGGCGTTTAGCAAAACCGCAGGTATCTATGCACACACCCGCTGTATGCAACTAGCTAGGGCTGTCACGATAACTACTTTTTCTTGTGCGATATATTGCACCAAAATGAATTGTGATAAATGAGATTATTGCTATTTTAAGACCATTTTATGCCACTGATTAATGACAGTAATAATTAATAATAAATTAGGGATGCAGCGATACCATTTTTTTTTTAGAACCAATCCGATACTGAAAATTCGGAGTATCGGTCAATACAGATACCGATCCGATACCAGCTCATTTTTTTTAAATCAATGTAGAATTAATGTACTTCTGTGTGTTGACCCGATCGTCACTTCTTTTGTGGGTTAAACACAATCTACTAAATATAGGCAACTTAATTTTAATAAAAAATAACAAATAAAAAACACAATCATAATCTATGAAAATAATACTATTATAAACTAGGTTAGGTTATTCTAGAAAAATCATGAGTGCACAATTTTATAAATTGTAAACATTTACTGATATAACATTAGTGGGGAACAAATAAAAGTGAATAAGTGTAGGACTAAATCTGGTCAAATGTTATACATTGCTCTTTGTATCATAGTCAAATACATTCATGAAAAACCAGTAAATATATTTATATATAAACACTATATAGCCTACTATAAACTTAAAATACATTTCTTTTAAATGTACAGCAGTAATGAGACAGCAACATGTGATAGATAGGAGTCATATCTATCATATGTTGCTGCCTCCATTACTGTGCTATACATTAAATTATGAATAGCTTTCTTGTTCTGTCCTATCATGCGCAAAAGTATTATAATATAGTATGAAAGGCTCAATCCAGAGCAGCCCAAAGCGCTAATGCGCATCCCGTGATGTGCTTGAAGCAACACTGATTCACAGCGCGCAGCTCTCCACGTAGAAAAGTTCAAAGCAGAAAGAGAAGAGCTATTGATGCGTAGTGTATTAAATCTGCTCTGTAGTGTATTGAGCCTTTTCTTTTAACAGTTTTAAACTTCATTTACCGTGCTCTCTCGGAGAGAGTTTCATCGTCTTGACTGTCGTAACCGAACGCGACACGCAGATTGAATGCTGTCCGCTCTGTGTGTGTGTGTGTGTGTGAGTGTGTGAATGAGTGAGAGTGTGTGTGAGAGTGTGACAGAGAGCAGACGAGATAACAGAGGCAGCGCGATAGAATAAAAAGTTGGTGACATTCATTTTTATGTAAAAAATATAAATCATTATTTTTAATTATAAAAAAAATTATCAGTCGCAATATATCGCAGCTCATTTCCATATATCGCGCGATAAGTCGATATATTGATTATCCCGACAGGCCTACAACTAGCCAATTAGGCACAGCCTGCTTTTCCTGGGATTGCGTGTGGAACCACTGATGAAGACAATGTCGACCTGTACAGTCCTTAACAGGTGGAGCGATGTGATTCCCAGGATGTTGAGGAGGAATTGAGGGAGACGGATGAGCCGGAGGAACCACAGAAGGATCTTCACCAAGCAAATGTTTGGCTTTAGATGTAATTCCTTTCCCTTGCATCAACCAGCTGCTGCTCAACTACAGGTACAATACAACAGTGACTCAATATAAGAGAACTGAGCAGTAAGTAATATTTGAGCACTAGTAATGTGGTGATATTTACCTCTTCATGTAGAAGAGCATGTATCCGTTCTTCCCGATGTTACTCGACGCCTTCGACCAGCTGGATCTTCTGATGCTGGTGTCACTGCATTCCAGCCATCCGGATCCGGTGAAGTCACGGATGTGACTGATGTAGTGCCCTACACGACACAGGAGCTTTAGTGTGATGCTGAATGAGTGAATGAGACGACTGAAAATACAGAAGAAGCCCTTACCACAATACAAACTGCTGCCCAGATGAGACACGACTCCAGCTAGTGTGTACTGAGCACTGCTGCCGCCGTCTGATGCTTCCACCTGTTCAACACAAACACGGATTATTAGATGGTGATCTATCGTTCATTCTGTCTACCATTCTATTGTTCTATCATACATACTGTAATTCTATCATTAGTTTTATCATCCTATCTATTTATTGTTTTATCATCGTGTATAATCTGTCTATCATTTATCTATCATTTGTTTGTACGGTCATTTTATTGTTCTATGTAGCATTCTGTATAATCTTTATTTAAAGATCTATCTATCTATCCATCTGTATATATATCTATTTGTCTATCATGTATCTATCATTTGTTCGTACAGTCATTTTATCCTTCTGTGTATCTATCAATCGGTCTATATAGCATTCTGTATAATGTTCAATTTAAAGTTCTATATCTTTCTATCTATCTGTCTGTCTGTCTTATCTATCTATCTGTCTGTATATATATATATATATATATATATATATATATATGTGCGGTTCTATCTTTAATTTTATAATTCTATCATTCTGTATAATCTATCTATGGTTCTATTTACTGTTCGGTTGTTCTATCATTGGTTTTATGTATCTATCTATCTATCTATCTGTCTGTCTGTCTGTCTATCTATCTATCTATCTATCTATCTATCTATCTATCTATCAATTGAATTGCTGGCTATATCTTTCCTGTTGTCCTGCAGTCTCAACCCTATCTTTCTTCCTTCTCTCTTGCTGTTGATTTGGGCCTTTTCTCTTTATCACTCTCATCTCTCTGCTCTCTGTTGAAGATCATACATCAAATAAGAAAACATTTCAGTAAGTATTCAATGCTTAAACATCTTTGAAAAGCAGTTTTTCAGAGCAAATGCCCTCCTGACAGTCTTTTATTAGAGTAATTCGGGTGATTGTTCCGCAGGCGTCCAGCAGAGGGCAGATGTTTGATGGACTGGCCCGTACCTTTACCGCAGGACAGTGCAAAGTCTTCTGGAACTTCCAGTGGATTTTTCATCTTGCGCATTGAGGATGTGATGTCAAAGCGCATGACCAGAAGGACAAGCACCCTGTAGAGAGATTCAGAAGTTATAGACTAGTTCATGTTTAGTAATTCTTCAGGATTCAGACTGATTAACAAGGTGTTGTACCGTGGCAGAGTGATTAGTTCCAACGCCTCCGAAGCCGTACTGCCGGCACACTCGCTGCAGCAGCATTCAAATGAAGATTTCTGGAGAAAACAAACAACACAGACATCAGAAACGTTCAGAATCTGCATCCTCCTGCTGATGTGATGTCATCAGTGATGTCACTCACTTTGAAGTACTGCTGCAGGCTGTCGATGAGGCATCCTTGAGGACTGATGACTAGAGAGAGGTAATTGGAAGCCTCTCTGAAGCTCCTCTGGAAGCCACAGCTGAACCGACAGAAGAACATCAGCGACACATACAGTAAATGAGTCTGAAACGAGTGCAGGTGTGGACGTGTGATGCTACCTGTCGCAGGTGCGCCGGCGGTTGAGCTGGAACTCCATATTGGCTACAGGACAGGTGTACTGAGGCCAGTAGCTCTGCAGAAGCTCGCCCTCCTCTTTAAGATGGGACAAGCAAACCATCAGGAACTCATGGGCGTCCTGAGAGAAGAAAGAACGAAGGTCAAATGCAAGTCTAAAAATTATACATTTGAACATGTATATCCAGTTGTTTATCTCCCGTACCTGCTGATGGTCTCCCAAGAAATCAGGATAGCGAGTTTCAATACATCTCTTCACCGTAGACAAGAGCTTCACCTTCAGATTCTTGTCGTTGCCTGTCAGCCTGGTCATGTGCAGGTCGGTGAGCGCCCTGAAAAGTAAAAGCCGTTGCTTTGAAATTGTGATTTTCCATTTAGATTGAAATATAATGTTGCATAAATTCAGTGTTGGTACCTCAGCATTGCGCTTCCGTCATTCCACCGTTCCCGCTGGGAAAGCACATCTTCCCGGAAGGGGGAAACAGTGAGGAGGCACTGCAACACGGAGTTCATGTAGCACGTGTTTCCTAAATTGGGAAAACTGTGACGAGGTGTTCAGTTAGGAGGCGGCTGTGAGGCACATTATATGCAAGTATGTACGTTCAATCCAACATTTACCCCAAGTGCTTGATTTTGGTCGGCGATGCTGTCGCCACAACATCTGCCAACTCGACATCGTCCTCCGTATCGCTGCCGCTGCTTTGCTGCTCGATCTCGATCTGCTCCTGCTGTGGACTGCCCTGTATGAGCTGCAGTATTTCAGCCTGGGACAGACCTTTGGACTGTACCGTCATATTAGCAATCACACCGAGGATGCTGGGAAAAAATCAAGAGTATGTTAAACAATAGTGCAAAATTTGGGCTCCAGAAGTTAAAATCCCATTCATCTTTTCCATTAACGCAATGAGGTTGTTAATCGATGAGATATGCTTTTGTTGAAGCCATCAGCTTGCATCATTTCACCTCAAAGATAATCATGTTTAACAGCAGAATTCCTTGCGAAAAACTTAATTACCCATGATTCTGTAAAAAACAGAAAATATATTGTTTCTATATGTAATCAGCATGATTTAAATCTACAGTTTTGTATTTCTTGACCATTTTAAATGTGATTGTCATTCCCAATGCTTCATTGGATTGTAGTTCTTTTCCTCACTAAAGTCATTAATTTCACGGTCTTATTTAAATACTTTTTTGCTTCAAATCAAAGTTTGTAGTGTTATGATTCACCTCGTGGCTGGTTGGTTTGGTGGATGGCTTAAAACTCTAAAATGAAAACTTTTCAAAAATCTCCGTAAAATAAATGGGTTACTTCCGGAACCAACGCTGCTGAAAAAGTGCTGAACTCTACTGTGCTTGTCCAACAGGTTTGATTTCAGTAACTAGTCTGCATTACATCAACACACAACATTCATTCCTATCACCCACTAGTCAAGATCCGCATCAGAGATGGTTTGATCGCCAGCTGCATCTGTAAAAAGATTAAAAGTTAAGTAATGAATTATTGCACATCACATATGTGACCCTGGAGCACAAAAGCAGTCTTAAGTCGCTGGGGTATATTTGTAGCAATAGCCAACAATACATTGTATGGGTCAAAATTATTGATTTTTCTTTTATGCCCAAAAATCATTAGGATATTAAGTAAAGATCATGTTCCATGAAGATGTTTTGTAAATTTCCTACCGTAAATATATCAAAATTAATTTTTGATTAGTAATATGCATTGCTAAGAGCTTCATTTGGACAACTTTAAAGGCGATTTTCATCAATATTTGGATTTTTTTTTTGCACCCTCAGATTCCAGATTCCAGGATATTGTCCTATCCTAACAAACCATACATCAATGGAAAGCTTATTTTAACCCAGCATTTTTTAGAGTGTAAGTTAATGAATTATATAGTAGTTGGTTAATTCAGTAACAGCTGTAATAAACTTCACTAACCTTCAAGAAACGCTGTGGCCTGAAGTTCAGCCAGCAGATCAATCTTCTCGCTGTCTTCGGATGAGGAAACACCCACAGCGCTGGTGGAGGTGAAAACTCCACTGGTCTCCGGATCTGATGGATAGTCTTCTGGAGATGAGAAGGAATCATCAGTGCTGGTGGAGGTGAAAACTCCACTGGTCTCCAGATCTGATGGTCCAGATGAGGAAGAACCTTCAGCGCTGGTGAAGGTGCTCGACTCTCCAGGTACGTCTGTGAAGAAACCACAAAACTGCCGTTATGAGATACTTTTCATACTTCGATTCACACTATGAAAGATAAAGCTTTTTACTTTAAACCACACACAAAAATCATAAAAGCTAACCTCCAAAAACTTCCATTCCCAGCGTTGCATACAGCAGATCTGAAGGTCTGCTCTCTGTGGATGTGGAAGTATCTTCAGTGCTGGAAGTGGAGCTTTGCTCTCCAGCTACATCTGTGTGAAGATATTGATTTTTTTTTTTTTTTTTTTT
>NW_015549585.1:147892-165169 GCF_001515605.1 Sinocyclocheilus anshuiensis
TTGTGGAAATATTTATTTTTTTTTTTTTTTTTTTTGAGCATACTGGAAAAGATGGATAAGATTCAAGCATGTAAAAGCTTGAAAACATCTTCTCACCTCTGATTGCTTCTTTCTCCTGGGTCTTAGCCTGCAGTTCAACCTCTAGATCAGAAGATCTGCTGACTGCAGGTGAGGAAGAAGCATCATCACGTGTGTCGACGCTGGTTGACTGAGTCTTGATGGACTCAACCATCTCACATGAGGACACACATGACAGAAAAGATAGCATTCTGCGGAAAACCCGGCGCAGAGATGGAAACTTGTGCTTCCGGGAGGATGGAGAGGGAGCTTGGACCCCTTCAGTAGGTGCAGCGTCTGAGACCACCACATCTGGAGAAGATGACACAAACTTGCCCCACTTCTTCTTTTTCTTCTGCTCCTTTTTGGTCTTTCGATCCATTTTGTCACCACAAGTGTCATTAACCATATTCTAGAGACATAAACAGAATTCAAAATGAAAAACCACACTGAGCATTGCTAACAGTATGTTTAGTCTTTTAATTAGGGGAGGTTAACTTTGTATCTTTTTATTTACAGAGCAAAAATAGTGGAATTGTTGAATAACTTTGTAGTTTTAGTCGGTGTACTGTAAGTGGGTGCAGGTAGACTTATAAAAATGTAACTATTTATGCTAAGTATTTACTGGATTAAAGTGTGGCAACTAGCCCCCTATTGGTTTTTCCAATTAGCCATGATTCTGCTTGATGGAGTAAGTGACTCACCTGACTCCTGCTCACCCAACACCCTTGTTCAGCTCTTCGAGCTCTTTTACAGATGTTGATACAGTGACGTAGCAGCTGAGTTCCATTACGTCACAAAGAGATGAACGTCACGAGCGTTCCATGCTCGATGCAGACCAGCAGAATGTTTTCATTTGAATCAGATGCTGCTTGGACAACAGCAGGTACAGAACTCGCTCACAAAAACATATATTGTGGAACTTTCTCAATCTTCTTTGAAGTCAAATATAAAATATTGTATATATAAAGATGAATTTGTATTCCTCGTTTTCCCATTTGGATGCCAGCGTCTGCCGAATGAATACATGTAATGTAAATGGTTTAATAATATTAAATAAACTAATAATATAAATGTAAATGTAGTCGTTGTCATTTTTTTTTTTTTTACTTTTATACTGAGTTTAGTTCGTTCGTGCTCCGAAGTCCCGATCTGAATCAAATGATTCGCAAAAGCTCCATTTCACCCACCACTACGTGCTTTTTAAAATAATTAAAATTCGAAAATTTAAAAAAAAAAAGTATGATGTTTACAAATAAAATATCCATATTCCATTCCAAATATAGCCTAACATATTCAGGTGAGGTAACCGGTTTACTGCTAACTAGTGAAACACTCCGTTAATATGACGAGCTGCAGCTCAAAATACATGTTAGATGGAACAATTGTGCTTTATGATCGAGTTTGTAGCTTAATTGCCTATATTTGAAATATTCAGTTGCTGACAGTTCAATAGGAAATCAGCTGAAAGCATCCAGTGAATGCTGAATTGATCAGTAGGCTATATATAGTAATGCATATTTGAGAAATGATTGTTGTATCTGATTGAATGAGTCTCTATGGAGTGATATTCAATGTAAAAAGAGCAAACGGGAGAAGCAGATGAACACAAAACGTTAAATGTTGAAAAGATTGATTGAGAATGATTCAGTTGAGTCGTGTGTTTTGTTCAGTGCTCATGAATCAGTGATCTGCTGTTTGTCAGATGTACAATGCTGTCTGTTCATTCTCTCCTCTTCTGCTCTGCAGGATCTGCTCATGGATTACTGTGTCTCTGGAGATCTGCTGATGTTGCTGAGTAAGTTTGCTGATTGGATCCCGGAGGACAGGGCTCAGTCAGTGTTGGGGAAAGTTACTTTTAAAAGTAATGCATTACAATATTGCATTACTCCATAAAAAAAGTAACTAATTACGTTACTTAGTTACTTTTTATGGAAAGTAATGTGTTACGTTACTTTTGCGCTACTTTTTAAATCTGGACAGGGCTTGCTTGTTTGTTTTTAAAATAAAAAAGTTATATTTTTGGCAAATATGAAACTACAAAACGTGCTATTAATGATTATTAACAAGGTTTATAAAACACAAGCTACACATACAAAATATCTTAATAATCTCTAGATATTAGTCAAATAATCCATAAGAAACAGGTGCATACCCATACTGTACATGTGGTGAACGAAGTTCGAGGTCATGCTCAGGTTGCAAATTGCCTCCAAGCTATGAAATAAGGAATACAAAAACTATTAAAAAGTGAATCATTTTTCTTGAACAATCCTATCAGCAGCCTGCAATTCCTCTCTTCACTAGCAGATGTCAGTGTGAGATCACAATACTCAGTTCATGTGAGATTGGTGATTTCATCTCTCACACCATGTGCTTGAAATACAAATCTTTTTTAATGAATGAAGACATTTTCTACACTTGTATATTTTATATACATACTTTTCTTTGTATACTTCAATTTCTGTGTGAGTGTTAAAGGAACAATGTCATTTTAGTGCATACTTGTGTAGAACACAAGGGTTGCAAAGCAAGCTTCGGAAAATAAATTAAATAGATTAATGGAAATTTCGTGATTTTATGCCAAATTACATGTTCATTAGGACCAAATGACAGCGTGTCACTGAAACGTGTTGGAGGATTTTATGTAAAGCTGCTTTGAAACGATGTGTACTGTAAAAAGCGCTATGTGAATAAACGTGAAATTAACAGAATAAAAAACAAACAAACGTGAAATGAACAAAATTTAACAAAAAATTAAATTAAATTAAAAAGAAGGTATTACAAAAAATAAAAGTAGGCCTATTGAATCGTTTTTTTATTTGATAAAAAATAAAAGTATTGAATCGTTAGCATTTTATGCAACGCTACTTTGAAACAATGTGTTCTGTAAAAATCGCAATACGAATAAACGTGAATTGAACGGAATAAATTAATTAATAAATTAAAACCCAGCACACGTCTGCAAGATGTCTGTTAAAGATCTCTTCATCTGGAAAGCATCTGCTGTGTACAAACATCTGATAGACGTCTCGAAGATGTCAGTTTTACATTCATTGTAAATCATTAAAGACATCTTCTAAACGTCTATTTGACATCTGATAGGAAACGTCCTATAGACGTATTGCAGATGAGCAAACACTCTAAAAAATAGTCTTGCAGATGTAATGCAGACGTCAAATAGACGTCTCCGTGACATACGTGTGCTATCAGAGAAAAGATAAAGTACAGGTGCATCTCAATAAATTACAATGTCGTGGAAAAGTTCATTTATTTCAGTAATTAAAAAATAAAAGTCTTGAATCGTTTTAATTAGGAAGAATACCGAGGGCTTTTATTTTCAATCGCGCTAGCGAACCATCAGGACTTTTACGCTGAAAAGTATCCACGCGGGCCGCCATTTTGAAACCGGTCCCTCACACAGCTGAATATATTAAGCCTCCAAATAACCGTTAACGTGTTTATATTCGTGGGGCGTCCTCGGTCCGTCCGCGGGCTCTCCTAAAGAAAACAAGCACAGCCCGGACCTGTAGCAATAAAAAAAAAAAAAAAAACAGTTGAAGAGAAATTACACTTCAGAGAAGACGCTGCGCGATTTTATTCTGATGAGGGTATTATTAAATGGGGTTATAAAGCTCGTTTGTGCCGCGTTGGATGTGGAAACGGATTTATCCTGTTCGGGATCTTGTCATTGGAGCAAAAGAATAACGTTACCGCAAATCCGATCGGACTGACAGGTAACACAAGGCTTTATTTCTATCGCGTTTGTGATACATTCGCTCTCGCTGTTTGGACGCGTTCGTTTACGCGACGCGTTGTCCGCTGTTAGTTACAGTAGCGTTAGCTAAAGCTAGCTTGTCTTTATTTACGGAGCAGCGCAACAAACACATCGATATTGTGTAACGCGTTTCTCTCTCTGTGAATGATATATTGTGTTCGGTTTTCGGTCAATCTTTCCGTTTGAATCGTTCAGAAACGCCGTGTGTTGATATGACACTCAAAACGCGTGTGTCTGTAGCTTTATTATACACTTTCATCTTCATAAAGCATCATTTATGCATTTAACACAGCCCTGATTATTTCGTTTTACACGCGCCCCGCAACAATAAAAGCAATGACAAGAATGTGCGAAAATGCAATAATGAACATTATTACTGAATATGAGTTCGGCTGCAACAGATGCGTGGCTGTGTGACCCGCCAACACCTGCGTTTGAGCTTTTTAGACACTTTTGGAAAATGTAAGATGAGTTTTGAAAGGGTTTTTTGAAGTATTTCTCACAGTGAGCACAGACTCTTTCTTATTTTATGCATCAGTTTTTTGGGAAACCAGTGTTTAGTTTGTAATGTGACTTATTATTGGCTTTGTCTAGTATTTTTGTATGTATGTGTGTAAAATGCTCCAACATTTTTAATTGCTTCTTCAAAATGTATTAATAGTGAAATCAAGCTGCAAAAAAATTTTTTAAACCAATAAAATAAACATGTATATATATATATATATTCCTATATATATATTTTTTTTTATTACATTTATTATTTTGTTAAATAATTTAGTTAGCTGCATTTATAAACTTTATTACATTTTATATAAATTATTAATTCAAAATAATTTTGTCATTTAAAGTCATTATTTTATTAGCATTTTTATTTGTATGCTAAATTGCACTCCAAGTCTAATGTAGTTTGTTTCATAATGCAAGCCTATATTTGTTTTTTTGGGGAATATTTTAATCTGTTTTGGCTGAATATGGTCAGATCTAGAGGTCTGATGAATGTATCATTAATTTTCATATTTTGGTACATTTTAACTGCATTTTTAAACAAATCTTATTAAATATAAATGCAAAAACAAAATGCTAAATATTACAAAACAAATATGGATTGTCATTATATTGGAAATAAAACAATCGCTTTAATAATTGACATTTTTATTTGTGTAGTAAATGGCACTCTTCCATAGTTTGCTTCACAGCATTAGACTATATTTATTATTTTTTGATAATGTTTCAATCTGTTTTGTTTTGCATGAATATGGTTTGATGAATGTCAGTAAATAAATTATATAATTTAAATTATTATTATCATCATCATTGAAGAAGGTGATGGAATTGGTGGCCAGTGGTGATTTATGTGTTGATTTCTATTCTTTTTCTGGAGGTTTGAGTGTAATGAGGTTTATTTGATTTTTCGTGGATGTTTATGTGATCGGAACACAAGCAAGTCTGATCAAGCAATAATGTTTTGCTGTCAAATTCAGTGAATCCAGTCAGGTTTGGTGTAACAGTCACTAGTTTGCATGAATAAACAACACGGATTTTGACCGACTCAGACCAGAACCACCTTAGTCTGCTTGGCTTAGTTAGTGGTTAAAACCTGGGCTGCTATAATAAGTTACAGGGACAATTGAAGAAGTCCCTCCATTGTAATGAGTGTGCTGTCAATCAAAAGAGCATGTAAACTGGCTGAACTGTTAGTTTGTGCATCTTTACCTTAAACTAGGCTTCAGTGCCTCTCTGCAAACTTGTGCTTTGTTTTTTGTCTCAGTTGTTTTTTGTGTGTTAATGTGTAGAGATGCTGGTTTACATTCACAGCCCGACTGTAAATCATGTTTCGGATAATGTGATTATACAGGCTTTAATGCTGTCAGCTTGTTCTCTCAGTCTCAGCTGTTGGTTTAAACACGGGTTATGGACTCAGCCAATGGCGTTTTTGCAATTCTGTGCTGCTAGTGTTGCACAAATTACATAATAGCTGATTCCTGAAACCCTGCAGTTTGTCTGTCCCATTGGGCTCAGTTTGAGTATCAGACCTCTAAGCCACAACTTTATTTATTTATTTTTTAATAATCTTTATATAAACTATATAATATATAGATTATATAAAAGATATTACATTTTTTATATAAATTATATTTTTATACAAATGATGATATACAGTACTTGTTATATATATATATGTATATAAATATTCTTGAAGTTATTTTTCCTCACATTTTTCTCCCAATGTTTAGAGCAGTGATCTTTTTATATAGGATAGAATATATAAAATATATTGTATTTTTTTATATAAATATTTTATTTTCATTTTATATGTATGTAAACTAACTCAAAATATTAATAGAAACTATGAAAACATTTTCAGCACTTAAAAAAATTAACTAGAATTATAAATTATATACAGTACTTGCATAAAAAATTAAAAGATATATATTTTGAAATATTTAAAAATATTACTTACATTCATACATTTTAAATTTCTCTCATATTTTCCTACAATATTTAGAGCCAATTTATTTTAAATTATCTTTTTAAATAAAGTAAATCTATGTTTTATAAAGATTTTTATATAGATTATATAAAATATATATTAAATTTGTATATACATTTTTTATATTTTTATATTAAATCTATAATATAAATTATATACAGTAAGTGTAAATTATATATATGTATCTTATCTTTTTTTCTTAATTAAATATTTTCCCTCAATGTTTAGATTATATAAATATATTATATTTTTATATAATATGTGTAAAATAAATTATGTACAGTATTTGTATAAAATACATTTTAAAATCACTCTGGAATCTTTTTTTTTTTTAATGATTAGAAAATGAAAAATATAAAAATAAAAATGAATTTAAAAACGAATAAAAAACTAGAAAACCATTTTGTTACTTGAAATAAAATAAAAACATATATCATATAAATTATATACAGTACTTATGTAAAAAAATACATTTGAAATTCCTTCTGGAAGTAATTTTTTTCGTCACAATTTGTTTTTTAATTTATTAATATAAAGCATATAATATAGATTTAGATTTATTTTTAGATTTCGATATATTATATAAAATAAAAACTAATTCAGAATATTGATAAGAACTATAATTTGAACTATTTTAGTTCCTTGTTTTAACTATAAAAACTACAGCCTCGGGGTATTGCTACTGGGCCAAGTTATAGAAGTGCATCCCCAAGTCTCTGATATTCTAGATCTGGCTCAGGATCCTCTAAAAGGTGACCCACAAATCACTTGAGACTTGGAACATTTTGATTTGCCACTTTGTGCTTGTACATCCAAACCTGCTGCCAAGGACAAACTCTAAATGATAAACACAAATACCATCACAGCTCATAGATGCGTCACTATCGTCCTCTGGATCGACATGTTTCGCCAGCAGAGAGTCTGTCCGTGTGAGATAAGCGTGTGCGGTCACATGATGTTCCGTGTGTCTGTCAGACTGATCTACAGCCTGCCAGCGGCGATCCTCACTGCTGCGTCATGCTGCATGCTTGTTGTTTACTGCCAGCCGTTCTCAACTGGTGTGTTGTGACCTCATTTTCAATGTCATTTTATTATGCTTTTATATTGCTAGACCTGTTATTTGTTTCAGATAGAAATTTTGTCAGTTCTAATGCTGTGTGGAGTTGGATATATTTGACCAAGTTAGATGAATGCATTTGGCTGACCGTTTTTATTCAAAGTGACATAGATTGCATTTAGACTTCAAACAGTTACGAATGGCTTGCAACACCAAGGTCATGGGTTCGATTCCCAGAGAAAGCAAGAACTGGTAAAATGTAAATGTGTACCTTGAATGCGATGTAAGTTGCTTTGGATAAAAGGTTGTTAAAAGCATGAATGTAAATGTAACTGGGACTTTTCTGTAGCTCAAAGAGTAGTGCAAGCAATGCCAAGGTCATGGGTTCGATTCCCAGGGAAAGCAAGAGTTGATCAAATGCATACAAATGTAAGTTGCTTTGGATAAAAGTATCTGCTAAATGCATGAATGTAAATGTGATTTTCCTGTAGCTCAAACAGTAGAAGGAAGGCGCTTGCAATGCCAAGGTCATGGGTTCGCATGAATGCATGAACTGATCAAATGTATACATTGAATGCAATGTAAGTCTCTTTGAATAAAACTGTCTAATAAAAGCATAAATGTAGATGTCATTGGGGCTTTCCTGTAGTTCAAACAGGAGATTTGGCGCTAAAGGCCGTTCAGTTTAGTGAACGAGTCAGTGCAGGAGAATTACAGCGAGTTACTCCCCACTTCTGGGAGACGTTTGATTGTTTGCCTAAAACGTTCTTGAGTTAACAGAAAAAAACAAACCTGAAATCAGTAGTGTTTGTTAAACTCAAACTTAGAAGTTTGAACTATGACTTGCATCAGTGTGGCATGTTTTGCATGAAAGATCTTGTTGCTGTTTACATTTAGATGAATGCATTTGGCAGATGCTTTTATCCAAAGTGACTTCAAGGTATTTATTTTATCACTTCATCCATTCCCTGGGAATCGAACCCATGACCTTGACATTGCTAAATGCATGCTCATATAAATGAGTTACAACTAGAGCCCGACCGATATATCGGTATCAGCCTTTTTTTTACTGCCTAATATCGGTATCGGTCGCAAAAAACCCATATCGGTCGGGCTCTAGTTACAACATCTAATTGTCTCATTACAATATGTTAATATAATGGAGATGATTTTCTGGTGTCTTGTGCATGTTAATTTGAGCAATTTGGTGCTTTCAACTTGGCGAGATGTTTGGTTCTTGGCTTGAAACGTTCTTGAGTTAATAGAAAAATCTAACCTGTAATTAGTAATGTTTGTTAAATCAAGCATGTTGCTCAAAGTTAATAGTTGGATCTTTGATTTCTTGATTTGCATCACGTTTTGCATGATTACATTTACATGCAGTTACTTAAGAAAATATGCAAAAAAATAGCCCAGACAAAAAAAAATTGTTTTTTGTCTGGGCTATTTTAATCGCTCTTTATTTTAGTTTTGTCACGTCATTTTCACATCTTGCATCAGTTTTGCATGAAAGTCAGTTGATCTTTTAGATTTTTACATTCAGATTAATGCATTTGGCAAATGCTTTTATCCAAAGCAGCTTTCTACAGCCCTCTACGAACACCTTGGCAATTGAATCGCCATTGGCTAGTAAATTTTTTTGTTTACTCGCCAGACTGATAAATATATACATACACATATACATATATACACACATATACACACACACACACACACACATATACACACACACACATACATACACACACATAAGTCAGAGAGTGTTCGGCGATAGAAAATATATCTGAGCTAAACTTATACTTAGCCTCCAACTCACACACTGGCGAGTAAAATCTGAGAATTTATTAGCAATTGGCTAATATTAGACATCATTTAGTCGCCAGAGTGAAGATTTAGTCGCATATGCGAGTGATTTACTCGCAATGTAGAGGGTTGTTTCTATGTAATTATTATGCATTTTATCACTTCATGCATTCCATGGGAATTGAACCCACGACCTTGATATTGCAGTGCAAGCACTTCTGTAACATGAGCTACTATATCTAGTTGTCTCATTACATTGTTTATATAATAATAGAGGTGACTTGTGCACTTTAATTTGAGCAATTTGTGCTTCCTCCTCTGGGAGATGTTCGGTTGTTTGCCTAAAACCTTCTTGAGTTAATAGAAAATCAAACCTGTAATTAGTAGTGTTTGTTAAATCAACCCTGTTGCTCGAAGTTAGTAATGCAGCAAGTTTTGCATGACAAACACTGCATGCATTTACTTCATAAAATGTAAAAATCTAGTTGCTGTTTTTATCTGGGCTATTTTAATCACACATTTCCATTTTCACATGACGAGAGAGTGGGAAGTGGCATGACATTTAAGATTGCATTATTTAATTCTAGTTTGTTGTCACAGAGATGCATTTAATCAAATTAAACTCAAATCTTATTGCATGACTGTTTTTTTATTAAAACATTAAGCTAATTATAAGTGTCCGTTTTCGTTTTGATGTTCAGAAATATTCAATTTGAAATTCGTTGTGAAATATTTTTGGAAGTCTGAATCTTTTTGAATGCATCTGCTGCCACTTGTGTGTTTGTTTATTAAATATTCAGCTTTAAATAAGAGTGTTGTGCTAGAAGCTCAATTTAGCATGTTTTTTCATGCTTTTATATTTATGCATTTGCAAGGTCCCTGAGAGCTGAACCCATGACGTTGATGTTTCCAGCAGCGTCATGGTGTACTTCTAAAGCTTCTCCTGAGTTCACTCATGACTGGTTTACGAGGACAGCACTGACTTCATGACAGAAATATAACGATCAGCAGATCAGGATGAGGAATTGCATCTCGAACCTCCTGAGGGAATTCCTCCCGCTCCAGACGGTCTGCTGAGGTCACGTCGTCACCAAGACAGATATTTAACTTGATGTCTGTCCGCACGCCTCTGATAAAGGCCAGTTGCGAGCAGCTTCAGGATATTGATAATCCAATAAAAGCAGACGCTATCAAGTGGTTTGGCAGGTCGCTGGGAAAGTGTTTCCTGCTCGCCAAAGGAAGACGTGCCATTTAATGCACAAGAGAAAGCTCTTAATGAAATGTTTACAGTTTTAATTCGATTACATCAAGAGCCAGGAGATGTTTCATATTTCATATGGGGCATGTGATGCTGTGTAGATAACTCGATTGAACATGGTTTTTAATAAGTGCAGCGGTGCAGGACATTACTGAACAAATCAAATTATCTCAATATAGAGCAGCGTAACAGTCTGGTTTCATAAGTAAAATCCCATTCATTTTGGCCATCTAGTGACCCCTCCCCCCAGCCCTGATCGTCCATCGTGATGTTTCACTGTAGACATCGTCTGATGCAAAATTTGGGTCACTTTAATGTGCATCTGGAACACAACATTCACCAGCCATCTTCACAAACCTGTAATATGCATATAAAAAAATATATATATTAATTACTCAGTTATATTACAATATTAATATTTTTTTATTTTTGTTTTAATTTAGTAATTAATTAAATTAAATTTATATTACGAAACTTTTTTATTAAAATATATATTTGCGCTCTCTCTCTCTCTCTCTCTCTCTCTCTATATATAATATGTGTGTATATACGTGTATGTGTGTGTGTGTGTGTGTATGTGTGTGTATATTAGACTTGTGCCGGTATTCGGTAATGCGATATATCACGGTAATGAATATGCACGATATTGTTATCGTGAGCACTTCTAAATACCGTGAATAATTATATATTACAAATTATTCAAAATTTTGAATGCATTTTAAGAATACTTTTCCCATCAACTGGTCAAAATGCACAACACCTTGGCCAAATTGTGCAGCCCTACAAACAAGCACAGAAATTCAGGATTTAAAAAAAAAAAATGCATTTAAAATTGCGATTGGAATTTGTTTGTTTTTTTTCCTCCAAATCTTACTGCCCTACCTTCTAGACCGTGACCTTTGAGATTAAATGATGGCATTTGCTTCTGTAGAAGATGCAAGTCATATTAAATCATCTTGAAATGCTAACCAAAGCCTATTAGATACCAAGACTATTGATTAGTTTATCCTTCTTTCATCCTCTCCTTTTTTATATTCCTGTATTCTCCTCTCTGATTGAGTTCTGCCTCATTCTACGGCTGTTAAATACCGTATTGTCCCGAATATAAGACGACCCTGATTATAAGACGACCCCCTTTTTCCAGATGTACCTTTTGGAAAAAGGCTTTTTAAAAACCAAATCTTATTTCCAAGAAAAAAACAACGTCTTATATTCGGGTCAATACGGTACTATTTGCTGACGTTTTTCTCAAAAACCAAGAGAATGTGACATGCAGACATTGCTAACTGACAGCAGAAACATGATCAAGGTCTCTTATGTTCATGACATGATGGTGGTTTTGCTCATTCGTCACTCAGAACTCACTCTCTGGTGACTTCTGTCGATTTCAACTCGCAGAATATGATTGTCACGCTAACATGATTGAACACAACTATATTAAACCGGTCTGATGCTGCCATCATGTGACTGAGTTTGGTTGATAACTTTGGTAATTTTATCAGGCTTTGATACAAATATAACCAGCCGTCCAGAGTAATATCAAATGACGGCACAATGATGTTCGATCCGATGTGATGATTCAGTCTCGTTGGCTTTTACTGAACATAATCTGAGTTTGAAGAAGCCACTGGCACTAATGGCTCTTTATGATCTACTTAGGCTTACGATGCTTTTGAGAAGCGCTGCTCTGCTTCTCATTTTGTTCATGGTCTTCAGATCTTTCTGTGGAAATCCATTCCTCTTTCTTTTGATTGAGAGAAGAGTCTCAGCTCACACTAAAGCTCTTTTGTCCACTTGATGTCATCCTCCGAGGGAGTTTTCCTCTGAATTAGCAAATGCACGTGAAGAGCTGATAAATAGGAAACGTGGATTAGGGCTGCACGATTATGACAAAAATCATAATTGTCGATTATTCCCTTGAAATTGTAATTGTGATTATTAATTACGATTATCACAATTTACATTGATTGATGTTTATACAATTGTTTGATGCAACTGCATGCCGTATTTTTATATGAAAATAAACAAGCTGAAAAACTTTTAGTGCTTTTCTATAGTATTAAGCCTCAAATGTCAACTATACATCGGATTGGTTTCTTCTTTAAATTATAAAAAAAGTAAAAATATGAATGGTATTATAATGTTATACTAAAACCAAAACAATGGAAAAACCCTTAAGATAACAACATATCTTAAGCGTGCAGAATAACATAAGTGAACTTTGAACGGTTAATTGCCGCTTTGAACGATTACGTAATTGTGGCATCCATAATTGTAATCGCGATTAGAAATTCGATTAATTGTGCAGCCCTAATGTGCTTGTTAATGAAGATATTCTTCGCCGTTCCTCTGTTGGAGTTTAACGTGGTTAATGTCATTGTGCTTTATTCTGGGCTATTAAAAATAAAACTAGGGGTGGGAGAAAACATCGATTCTCCGATGCATCGTGATTCTCTCTTCAATGATTCTGAATCGTTTCGAAACATTTCAGAATCGATTCTGAGCTTGGTTTTTTCCTGCATATGGCACGTTTGTGCGCTAGAGACAGTCTCGGAGGGCTTCATTTCCCCCTTTATTACTTTATATTTGCTTGTACGTTTTGAAGCCATATTTAGTTGGTTAATTTCTTAACAATTGTTTTGATTTATTATTACATTGTAATTATTTTAAAAAGTAGCCTGCTTATATAATCGAATAAAAATGCACAAAATAAATTTGATATAAAATTTATATGAAAATGTAGCCATGTGCAGTAATATTGAAAATTGAGGGTGCAACGCATCATGATATCGAATTGAATCGAATCGTTGACATGATAATCATAATCGAATCGTGAAGCCAGTGAAGATTCACACTCTTAATTAAAACACACAATGTTTTCTAAAAGCTGTGATAAAAGATTAATGCTGCTAACAACTTTATCCTTAAAGAAGTGTTTTTCCTTCTCTGTGTTCTTATTTTACTACTTCTTCTGCTTCTCCTCCTTCTCATTGTTCTTCTCCCCTTCCTTTTGCTATTCCTTGTTCTCCATCTTCTTTTCTCATTGTTGTTCTTTTCCTTCTCATCTTTCTTCTTTTTGTTGTTGCTGTTGTTGTTGTTGTTCTCATTCTTCTCCTTCTCATTGTTCTTCTTCTTCTTGTCCTCATTTTTTCCTCCTTGTTGTTCTTCTCCTTCTCGTTCTTCTCCTCCTCCTCCTCCTCATTTTTCTTTTCCTTCTCATCTTTCTTCTTTTTGTTGTTGCTGTTGTTGTTGTTGTTCTCGTTCTTCTCCTTCTCATTGTTCTTCTTCTTCTTGTCCTCATTTTTTCCTCCTTGTTGTTCTTCTCCTTCTCCTTGTTGTTGATATTCTTTGTGTTGTTCTCATTGTTTTCATTATTGTTATTCTTCTCCTTATTCTTCTCAGTCTTCTCTATCTTCTTATTGTTCTTCCGATTTTCTTCTTGTTGTTCTTCTGTTCTTCTCGTTGTTCTTGTCCATCTTGTCATTCTTCTCATGGTTTTCTCCTTCTTCTTCTTCTTCCTTCTTCTCCTTTCTTTTGTTTTGTTGCAATTGTGTTTTTCATTGATAGTCAGAACAGATTGAATTTGAGATCATAAGACGCACCATAAACTCTGTTAGTGTTCAGGTCAAGTTATTCATGTCTCTGAGTAATCTTCGTAGAAGATGATGAGACCCGTATTAATAATATGTGCCATAAATCACAATTTAAAATAATGTGATCTTCAAATGTGCTGGCCTGGAAAACACAATTACATCATTAACCTGTTACTCCACATTTAGTCAGAGCTTATATCATAATTTGTGTGTGTGTGTGTGTCCTACTTTTGTGTCAACTGGAGGTGCTGGAAAATTCAATGCTTTATTGATTTTAAGTCAATATTAATTATTTTAATAATTTATGCATATATTAAATGTTTCTGTCCCATTTTCAGTGGTAAAAACGTCCCAAATGGAGATATCTGAACATGGCATGGTTATTATATGATTAAAGATCTCACTCATTTCTCCAATTTTTCTTATTCCATCCTCTCTGTTTCCACTGTTCCTCGTTTTGATGCAAAAGTAGGAGAAAATAGAAACACCCTTTTGCTTTTTATAACTGTAAGTAGGTTAGTGGGTTCAGTGTAAATAAATAAAAATAAAAAGAGTGCAGTTAAGCCCTGGCTGTATCCTTAAGGGAACGCCTTTATATTTTTAACGCCGAGTTCTTGGATTTTTTTCAATACACTGAATTCAGAATAATCACATCTCGTCCGAACGCATCCATGAGCTCCAGAAGATCCAGCTGAACTCTGGATGAGGCCGTTTTCTGATGGCCGGATCGTGGATCAGATTCCCAAGAAGTCATTATTTACTCTCCTTCTTTTTCATGCTTTTTGAGCTCGAAACGCTTCAGTCCCACTTCATTGTAATTGCATGAAAAGCCTTCAGATTTCTTCCTTTTTGTGAAGAAGGAAAGTCAGTATGAGCATTTTTTTTTTTTTTTTGAGTAAACTTATTTTCAATCAAGTTTTGGAAGCTTTGAACCAAACTGATCAGTTCAGGGATGAATCACAACGTTACAACATCTGATTTCCCAGCAAAACATTTGAACAAGGCGAAGATGATGATCGAGTCGGATGAGTAAATCTAGCCTCTGCCTACAAAACTCAAAACAGCCCTCTTCCTGTTTCCATGGTAACGGTGACATCTCTCATTGGCTGATCTTGCTTTTACAGTTTTAAATAAACCATTAAAAAAATGAAATGCTGGAGTTATGAAACAGATTTTTTTCATAACTATTTTATTTATTTATTTATTTTATTAGAACTGAATGGTTGTTAAAAACCAGATTTTATTTTTTACTATATTTATTTATTTTTTTTTTTATCAGAACTGAATGGTTTTTAAGAACCAGATTTTTTCAGAACTATTTTGTTTTTATTTTATTTATTTATTTTTTCATTCTTTTGTTTTTGTTTTATTTTAACAGAACTGGATGTTTTTAAAGAACTATTTTATTTTATTGTTTTATTTTTTTTATCAGAACTGAATGGTGTTTACATTAGTCTCTGTTAGCTGTTATAATACAAATACTATAAATAGACAACACCTCTTTTTATTACAAGATAGAAGATAAAGCAAACACACCAGTGTAGTTTGATTCATTCAGTTCTTTGTAATGACGAATGAGCCTAGAACTGAATGAATCAGTCTGAATCAGTCGAATGACTCACTGAATCATTTGGAGATGATAGTGAATTACCAGCTGACTCACTCACTGATCATCACCATTTTCAATCATATCTGAATCGACCTGAGAATGGTTGATGAGTTGAGCTTACACAACCGGTCAGTAATTAACTCTCTTAAGTCTCATGTGTATTTAAAGATACACATTTAAGAGCGTCTGTCTTGAGGGGTTTTTATGCCGTTTTTATTTTTGGAATCCTGTTGAACTGTATTGCATATGGATTATGAATCGTGATAGTCATAATTTGTGATGCTTTGAGTTTGAATGAATGGAAATAATTGCGCTGCCATCTGGTTTGAGAGCCGTGTTAGTTTCACTCACAGTTTTGCTCCGTTTGTTTTCCGTTGATGAATGGAGAATATTAATGACCACATGTCTTACTGTAAAGACCATGAGCCTCTTGAACGTTATTGGACCGGCGTGACGGGCTGCTTTGACTTTCTGTCAGGACGTTCTCTTGCGTCTTTAGAGAACCTGAGCACTCTCTGACATTGACAGGTTGTCTGTTTCTTCACTATAGCTGTGCTAAAACTCCATTATTGGCCGTCTGTTGTGCTTTGCCTCTTATTTGGTTCAGTATCTCTGCGTCTGTGATTATTTTGCTTGATTGTATGCAGCTGGGTGTTTGTTCTGAATGCACGAGTGTTGCTGCTTCAGAACCGAGACAGAAGGCTTGCACTAGTGCTGTTTCACAATCTATTGAGCTCCTTTGTCTGCATAGGCAGCTTCATACTAAGGGGACATTCACACATGCTTTCCGTCTGTGCTATATATATATATATATATATATACACAGTGCGTGCATAATTATTATGCAAGTTGATATTCTGGTCATATTTTTTTTCCAAGCACATTTTACCAATTCCAAACCACATCAATCTTAATAACTACTATTCGTTTTGTCTTTAATCATTTATAAATGATATATAATTGTCTATGAAGGATGGAAGTGAAAAACACCTTATATTCAGGTGTGCATAATTATTAAGCAGGTTTTATTTTACAGATAAAATGATTTTAGTTATAAATTTTAGTATGGACTAAAAATGACCTTGAACTTGTTTATTTGTTATTATTATTTATTTATGGTAAATATTAATAATGTCATGTACTTTTCAAGTAAACATGGTGGTTTTCTCTTACTCTTGTCAATATTGTTTTTAAGGCTAGGCAAGTTTATTTATATAGCACATTTCATACACAATGGTAATTCAAAGTGCTTTACATAAAAGAAATTATTGTTGTTTAATATTAAGTGGCAGGTTCATTAGGCGCATTCTTATTGTGAAATAAACCGACTGTTTGAATTTAATATCTTACTAAGACGGATATTTTGACCAAGAACATTTGACCATGCAGTGCACAAGTGCATACAAAGAGATGCATAATATGAGCATTTAAAAGCAGCTGTTTTTTACTCAGACACTCAGTGGGTTTAGTTTATATTTGGCACTACAGATAATGTAGAAATATTTATATTTTTATATTTAATATTTATTTTTACATTTCAAGGCTCGAAATTGCGACCATTATGGTCGCATATGCTCCCGAAATTTAATCTGTGCGACCTCAAAATATATTTGGGAGCATTTGTGCGAGTG
>NW_015549585.1:165569-166266 GCF_001515605.1 Sinocyclocheilus anshuiensis
TATTTACAAAAGAAATCTGTCAGTGTTCTTTTCATTTTCTCTCTTCTTCAGCCCTTTCTTTTTCTCGCGGTAGTTAGCAGAAAGCAGTGACTGAGAGATTGACAGCTAATATTAACCAATACAAAATCTGCATTAAAGTTAAGAGTGTAAGGATAAAATCTGTTAATATATAATTTGTAGTTGTGGTGCTCCTAAATTTTTGGTGAGTGCTCCTAAATTTTTGCTGGTGCTCCTAACATTTTGAAGTTGGGAGCACCAGTGCTACCAAGTAAAAAAAGTTAATTTCGAGCCCTGCATTTATTTATATTTTTGTTAGTATATTTTATTTATTATTTTAATTCTTTATATATTTTCCTATTTGCTTATTTTTTCATTTTTATTAATTTTATATTATATATTTAAGTAGTTTATTTAAAATCTAATAAATTTGATACATTTAGATTTATCTGCTAAAATATAGGCCTCTAAAATGCACACGTATATAATATATGTAATACAGTATAATTGTTTTTCATCATTATATTTACATGATACAGCAATAAGAATACTGCAGTAGAGTGTGTCTGTGATGCTGTCTATGTAGGCAGCACACTAGGTGTTTGGAACGGCTCCTGTGGCTTAAGGAGGGGTGAGGCCAGTGTAGCAGAACAATCTACCGCAGTGCCACTGCAGCTCGACCTCACCTTCTTATCCTCTC
>NW_015549585.1:166425-173784 GCF_001515605.1 Sinocyclocheilus anshuiensis
TCTCTCTCTCTCTCTCTCTCTCTCTCTCTCTCTCTCTCTCTCTCTCTCTCTCTCTGTGTCTGTGCTAAGCCTGCGTCTCACTGAGTCTCAGCTGGCGAATCGAGCCCATTAGCCACTCGTGTGCTGTGTTTGAACAGTGCCAGGGGTTGGATCATGTCTCTTCAGCGCTGATCCAGCCATCCTCAGCCGTTACTGGCACGACACTGTGATGTAGCACAATCTGTTTCACATACAGCAGGGCCACAGCACTGAAGCCAGGGTTTCCACGATTAGTGCTCATGTATTATTAGGGTGTAACGGTTCAGATTGCTCACGGTTCGGTATGTGTTATGTTCAGGGAAAAAAGGATATATGGTCAAACAGAAATGAAGAAAATAATAACAAATAATCAAATTAAATGCAACAGCACAAATAAATACAATAGAGCAAAGATACAAATAAAATAAACTGTGTTTTTCATGAGTTTAACAGTAGTTTTCAGGCACAGAAATTTAAAAGTAAACAAATGTAAAATAACTGCATATTTCACTGTATAAATTAAAGACCAGTCCTTGTTGAAGTTACAAAAGCTATTCAATTGAGAGAAGTGAGTGATTTCCTTGTCTTTTGTTGTTTAACATTAAAAACACAAACAGCTGGAATAGACTGCTGTTCCTTTAAGACATAATTCACAGATCCAGTGCGCTGATACTGATACACAAGCGTGGTCTTTCTCGACTGTTTACATTCACTTAAGACATGACCAACAATGTTTGCAAGGATACTCACTAAAAAAAAAAAAGACCGGCATCTTCAAACAGTGCGCACGAGTTCTCAAGCGCTTATTCTTTGCTTGAATGTTTCTATTGACAAGCAGTGTTGGGCAAGTTACTCTGAAAATGTAATCAAATTACTGAAAATAAAATAAACTGTGTTTTTCAGGAGTTTAACAGTAGTTTTCAGGCACAGAAATTTAAAAGTAAACAAATGTAAAATAACTGCATATTTCACTGTATAAATTAAAGACCAATCTTTGTTGAAGTTACAAAAGCTATTCAATTGAGAGAAGTGAGTGATTTCCTTGTCTTTTGTTGTTTAACAAACAGACAGCAAGAATAGACTGCTGTTCCTTTAAGACATAATTCACAGATCCAGTACACTTATACTGATACACATGCGTTGTCTTTCTCGACTGTTTACATTACCTTAAGACGTGACCAATGATGTTTGCAAGGATACTCACAAAGACGGGCATGTTGATTTGTTTGTGTTAGTTTGTGAGTTCAAACGCAAGTCTTGAAAGAGAAATTAATATTTGCTCTCATTACAGATGAGTACGCACACACACACACATACACACATCTTCAAACAGCATGCATGAGTTCTCAAGCACTTATTCTTTGCTTGAATGTTTCAATTGACAAGGCTTAAAAACACACGCAAATGAGTATAGTTTAAACACAGATAGTGTATGTCTCACCTGCGCTCGTGCACTTTCAACACCCGGGTGAGGAAGGCGTAAATGACTGGTATACTACTGTGCATACAGCATTCCGTGTTGTTTGTCCACGTTTTTTGATCATTGCTGTTGTAATGTGGGAAGCCAATAGGTCTGTTTTACGCATTGTTATTTTCAACAAACCATATTCTACATGCATCGTCAGACTTGAAATGAGCTGTGGTGTGAGTGGGGTCAACCTCAAGTGGGCCAGGGCTGTGGGGGGCGGGGACCGAGCATATGTATCGTGGGTGGTGTATCGTGTTTTTTCGGTTCGGTTTGAAATAGTTACACCCCTATAAGTAATACATCTTCCAACAATGAATCTACACGTCAATATAAGTGAGGTTCACATGTCTTTTTATTATTATTATTATTATTTACATTTACAGATATTATTATTTACATTTACAAATGTTTCTTAAATCAGCATGATTTCTGAACAATCATGTGACACTGAAGACAGGAGTAATGATGCTGAAAATTCAGCTTACAGGAATAAATTGCATTTTAAAATATATTAAAACAGAAAACAGTTAATTTAAGGTGTAATAATATTTTATAATATAACTATTTTTACTGTCTTTTTGATCAAATAAATGCATCCTTGGTAAGCACAAGAGACTTCCTTCAAAAGCATAAAAAAACATTACCGATCCCAAACTTTTGAATGGTATTGTCTGTGTTTATGTAAAATACAGATAAATTAGCCAACTTTACTAATATAACAGTGTGTGTGCTACATCTTTTTACAATCTCCAGAGTATAAAACACTGCATTCTGTCAGCAATGTAGCGCGGCAGTAACGTATAAAGACCTCGGCTTGTAACTATACTTGAATTACTATTTTGAAAATTATAACGCGTTCAAAGTAATCAAATTACAGTAACGCGTTACTGTCCAACACTGTTGACAAGGCTTAAAAACACAGCAAATGAGTTTAGTTTAAACACAGATAGTGTGAGCTGTTCATGTCTCACCTGCGCTCGCACACTTTCAACACCCGGGTGACGGAGGCGTAAGTGACTGCTTTACTAGCATGCAAACGGCATTCCGTGTTGTTTGTCCATGTTTTTTGATCATTGCTGTTGTAATGTGGGAAGCCAATAGGTCTGTTTTACGCATTGGTATTTTCAACAAACCATATTCTACATGCATCATCAGATTTGAGAGGAGCCGTACGTATCATGGGTGGTGTATCGCGGTTTTTCGGTTCGGTTTAAACATCGTTACACCCCTACTGTGTTTCTCCTCCAGACTGGAACAGATTAAATACACGTTCCATTGCATATGCTAGATATTGTCCCACTTTTAGCACTTTTTGCAGCAGGAATAGATCATCCAAAACTATGTAAATTTATGGCCACTTTTTATATAAAGAGTACAATCTTTCGGTCTTAAAAGTAAAGCTTTCTCGCCTAAAAACGATGAAATCGATCTATGAAAATGGTTAATCGATTCATCATCAAAAATTACATGAGCAGACAGTACTGAGGCAAGCCTATAAAATTTTATATTATCAGTCATTCTTATATTTTGAATGAAGTCTTATGCCTTCTGGGAGACAAAATAGAATTACATTTATTAGATTTAATTGTTTTTAGAAACACATTTGTGCCTATTTCGATTTTACGTTTTAAATATTGATAATAAATAATTTTTTTTGTTTGTGGATTTTTTTCATCCTCTTCTATTTTATATTATAGATTTTATAGTATTATGTGATTTAATTTATTTAAATGTATTTATAATTTGATTATTCTATTTTATATTATGTACTTTACAGTTAGTTATTATTACTCACTCAAAGGCATTTTTAATAATAATAATAATATTGTTGTTGTTGTAATAATAATAATGTTCATTGTTGTTATTATTGGTGTTGTTATTATTATTATGCATTATAAAACTCAATTTGACCACATTTTGACCCAAATTGAAATGATCATTTACTGCAAACCTTTCCTCTTATTTACTGCTATGAATCTGCATAGATGCCGGCCAATCATAATAGTTGTGTCCAATCACGTTTGAACTAGTGATTGCAGCAGCTGGTTGAACGGTGGGCGTCTCGTCTGATACTGGTAAAACTTTCATCCATCTCAGTAACGTTGCATTGAATCTATGTGTTCGAACCTACAACCTCAGATCATTAGCAGTTAGACATCTGTTTCCCTTCTGTCAGAAAACTCCCACACAAACGTCTGTCACCGGTGCGGCACAAACACTCGACTCCCCTGTGCTTGCCTCAAATCAGTTTTTAGATGTAGCTGAAATGATCCGTCCTGTTTTTAGTGCCACAGATCTGTGTGGGCTGTTTAGATTTCCCATGGTTCCTGCCATTGTGTTGGGCCTCAGAGGGAAATATCTGTTGCTGGGGGAGCGTTGTGAGAGCAGGTGAGCTCTGGGACGAGTGGGCTGATTCAGACGGAGGAGAGGAGTTGGACACTCATCAAATGAGGGTCTAGTGTTCCATTGCGTCAGAACGATCTGTATTATATAATCGCACACAGTATGAGGGCGAGGAGACTGTCAGAGGATGCTGACTGCGTTTATGTCTGCTTGTTGTCTTGGTGCTGATGAGAGGATGATGACAGTCCATTTGAATACTCTAAACGTTGAGGGAAATGTTGGAGAAAAATCAGAGACTGTGCGATTGTCGTCGTGTGCTGCTTTCCCACAGTAATAATAATAAATTATTAATAATTATTATTAGTGATCAAACAATATGGATTTTTTAAAGGCAGATACAGATGTCTTAGAGAGTAGGGTGGCCGATTGCTTATATTTATGTATATATTATGTATGCAAATATATGTGTGTGAGAATATATGATATACAGTACACTAAAGTTTAATTTCAATAACATGCATAACAATTGCTGCAGTAATATTTAGTTTTATTTTATATATTTACTGGCACTCACCAGCCATTACCGATAACTTAAAAATGTAAAAAGTAGCAAAATAACTACTATTATTAATTATATATAATACTCACGCAATAATAAAGACTCACGCAATTGACACTGTTCTCACGCCACACGTCCATTGTCTCACACAGTCAAAAGCACCCTCAGTTAAAACCGTAATAAGATGTTGGCGAAACAGATTTGGTAAAGGCTCCAGTGCGTATTTGTGTTTGCGTTCTGGAAAGCATCAGATGTTTCTATTTACAATGTGTTTTTGTAGCATTGAGCAATGCAGCCAATCACAGACAGATCTGTTGATTCTTGAGCACCTGTGATTGGCCATTGCGTTAAAGTTAGTCAGAATTCATTCACCGCTCAAAACGCCTTTTTTTCTGCAAGTTCGCGAATCCTCTCATTGTAACAAAGTGTGGACATGATGTAAATAAAAGATTAATTGATTATAATGGTACATTGTGAGATTGCGATAAAGTGAAGTGACGGCTTTTTAATGATTAGCCTATATGGAAGCACTAATAGCTCGCTTTCTAGCGTACATAGGCATTCAGAATTTGAATAAAAGTTTTGATTTGATATATCTGCATAACAATTGCTGCAATGAAATTTACATTTATTTGACATATTTACTCATCTGGAAATCATCAATTGTAAAATGAATCGATATTAAAAAATTATAATAATCTGAATTTAAAATTAAATTAATTCTGTAAAATAAACAGATTTATTTTTTAGCAAAGTCTCTTCCTATTGTTGTCAAAACGAAAGCTGTTTCTGACACTTATCTGCCGATACCAGTAATTTACAAATATCAAATATCGGCTGATATATCAGCTTTGGAAATATATCAGTCTACCATTAATGATTATTATCATTTAATAAGAAGAAAAAAAGGAAAAAAAATTTTTTTTAACTTGGGTCTGAAAAATAATAATTCTTTGTGTTAATTTCACAAAGAAATAGTTAAAACATGAAAACTTTGCATAGTTTGATTTAAAGGTTATGCTCGCATCGTTGCTCAGGTGCTCACGTAATTAGCATTGTCAAAATAAAAGTCACGTCCCGTCACTGTCAAAATCAAAGCTGCTTCTGACACTCATCAGTCGATAACGATAATTTAAAAATGTCAAATATCAGCCGATATATGGTCATTTATCAGTCAACCAATAATTAAAATATCATTTTTTCATGAAAAACTTTGCTCTGAAATGTTTGCTCTTTGTGTAATCTTGTCCTTTTTGTCTTCTCCTCGGGTTTTTCATCAGGATGTTGCAGTGATTGAGGTGAAACATCTTGTCACGATGATGTGGAGTTTTGGGAACCCGACCTGTACGAGTCAGGCCAACTGTTACAGCAATGCTTCCAAAGACTACTGCTACTCGGCCCGGATCCGCAGTACCGTGCTGCAGGGGCTGCCCTTCGGAGGGGTTCCCACCGTCCTCGCACTGGACTTTATGTGCTTCCTGGTAAGTGTCCTGTATGGAAAAATGTGCACCTTGATGTCTTTGATCTCTGCCTGTAGAAGAAGACAAGAATAGTTTGGTATTAGCTGTAAAATACCTAAACACAGCAAAATGATTATGAAAATGTACATCTATGTTGTACATCTAGTGGTGAGAATTGGCATTTCATGATGATCTGGAGAAGAGATGACAAACTGCCTTTTCCTGTCTATATGCAGTCAATTTAGTCCTTCTATTAATCATGCCGTATTTTTTAAATCATTTAGACAGATCTAACTTTACATTTGATTATGTCATTGCAGTGCTTTGCTTTACTAATGGAACAGATTTTCAGAATGTTGACCTTGGCACCAATAGATTGACCCACATTTCTGGTTGTCTGGTCAGAGTTATAGTTACATGATCTCTTTGTATGAAAAAAATCACGCGGCCTTGCATTTTAAATGTACACGAGCTGACAGCTGAAGCGAGTGGCTGTCAGAGCTATGTAACAGCCGTTATTTAACCTACTAACTCTGTGAGCTTGTCTAACTCAGCACCTTCGCTGCCCTCTTGACCTACATTTCTCGCTGTTGTCTTCAGTTGCAGGCTACACTTCAGTGTAAAATGCAAACAAGTTCTTCATCTCTGCTCAGGTCAATGTAAACATTAGGGGTGCTCCGACTGATCAGCTACAGATCACTATCGGCAGATAATCACATTGGAATGATCGATCGGAGGTCTCTAAAAGGCCGATCTCAAAAAAACGATCTCAAGCTGATGACGCCCGTGAGAGGTTTGGCATGACATGCGGCGGCACCGTCTCAGTCTCTGTCCGGCGCGGGTGAAATAATTATAATGCTGAAGGTGAGGTACTTATAAAATAACTTATAAAGTAATTATAAAGCGCGCGCGCTCTCTCTTGCTCTCTCAAAATACGCAAATGGCTTCAAATCACCACACATCGCGTCTGTCTATAAGTGAGCTGCACTCTGCACAGTTGACACAAGAATTGTCACTTGCACAGTCGAGGCAGTGTCACATCGTCACTAAAGTTTATAAATTGCATTTCTTTTTAATTCTTGCTAGTGTTTAACAATTCAGTGCTCGCGAGCTCTCCTGGAGAACTAGTGCTCATGCACACTCGCAGCACACATAATGCCAGGTTCACATTACTCCGTTTGCAGTGCGTATGTGGTGCGTATTTTTTCCATGCTCATGTTAACGGATTTAAGCGTTCACACTGCACACACGGTTCGGCAGTGCGTTCAGGAGCGGTGCGTCTGCAGCAGTGTGCCGAGATCGTTTCCGCACCGAGTCTAATGCTGCGCTGCACGCACTGAATTAAAGTGACAGCGCACTGTTTGCAGTAAATATGAACATGGATTGACTCGAAAATTTAATAATTGCACCATAAATGCATATTATTAAATTCTAATGTGTTTCACAGTCAACACATATGGCTTTTTGGCTAGGTTTAAAGGGAAAGAGCACTTTTAGATAAAGAAGGCAAT
>NW_015549585.1:174986-179356 GCF_001515605.1 Sinocyclocheilus anshuiensis
TTCCCCCCATTTTCAAAAATGAAATTCAGGCCCTGAATAAATGTCTAAAAATCCTGATTGGAGTATCACTATAAATAGTTATAAATGATAAAAAGAAGGCTTTAAAAAGGTCGGTATCGGTATCGGTGATCGGTATCGGCAGATACTGCTTTCTGTGATCGGCGTGATCGGTGATCGGCCTCAAAAATCCTGATCGGAGCACCCCTAGTAAAACATGATTAAAAGCCCCAAACCGTGTCAGCAGAAAAATCAAGCCTTGATTTATCCTCAGATTTATTAGTTGCATTTGTCATTATCAGGGTCTAAATAGATGTCAGAACTGGAAAAAATGACCACATTTGGGTAGAATAGAATTATTGTTGTCCAAGTGCTGAACATCCTTGATCAAAACCACAGATTTATCAGGATTTCCTAGTTATAGCGCCCCCTATGGACAGAATTGGATGGAAATTGGTGCGTTCCCTCAAATTGTCCTGATGCTCATATGTACCAAACGTCAATAAGTTTGATCATTGTGTTCAGAAGATACATCCATTAGTAGAAGTAGGCCATGGCCAAACATTTAATTGACCCTTAGCAAAGACCCACCCCCCTTAGTTACTGTTTCTATGTCCGACAAGCCATGATGCTCTCACGCCACACATCATGTCCTCACACCCTGAAAAATACATCGCGGAGCAAAGAGGACACTGACAAAACGCCGACAGACAAGACAGAGCAGGTTACTTTTGGTATGAAACAAAGTGTCAGCTTTCAAATTTTCATTTTTTTTAAGAAATTCAAACAATAAATAATGTCTGGTTTGTTTGTCGGACAAAATGGCAGATTTGGCATTATGATTGGTCAGATCGCCTGTCAATCAAGCTCTTGGCGAAGGGTCAGTTGTGTGTGCTGAATTAATTAATTAATCAAAATCCCATAAATGGTGTTCTTTCAGGAGTATAGGCACTTAAGCGCTATTTTTCTTATATTACTGGATAGACAATATGTTTGTAAACATTTGGCTTTGGACACCTTTCTTTAAACCGAATGTATGTATTAGTTTGACTTCTCTCTTTATCACATGGCTGATTGTCTCTGCATCTCTATCTCAGGTTCTTCTTTTTGTCTTCTCCATCTTGCGGAAAGTGGCATGGGATTACGGCCGTCTGGCCCTGGTGACCGATGCTGACAGGTAAGGACATGTCGCTGTCAACCCGCCTGAATGATGGGTGTCATTTGGATGTCAAATTGAATAATTTCTCATTGGTGTGTAGTCTTCACTTTATATTCTTTGTAGAAGATGTGTGTATGGTGTTTTATTTAGAAGATGTCAAGCAAAAGAAAACTGGGGTGAAAAAGAGAGCATTTCATCCTGGCGTTATTTGATTCCCATGTACACAGCCTGAAAAATGACAGGGTTTGGCAGATGTGGAGAAAATCCTAGAATCCCTGTTTCACACTGTGAACTAAAATGACCAGCATCAATGGACATCATCTCATCCAATCAATAAATCCTCTCATAGAGGACCACCTATGGTGACCAGAAGTAGCCAATAATGGCCACAAACCTGGTGTTTGAGTAGAATCACTGATATTTCTAACCACAGGTCTTAAGAACACATTTGAGTCCACAGAAAAACCACCACCTCTGGTTACTGATGAAATAATCTTTCTGTGTCTCATGGGATGAAATTTAGGTCTGTTTTTTGAGATATTGTAGTCGTACAAAAAAGTAACTTCCTTGGTTTTCAGAGTTGTGCCCATTGCTCTTTCCATTAATGCCAAATAAAGACAAACACAGCTCAACAACAACTGAAATTATAGCCAAATTTTGTAATCTTAAGAGTCTAAATAAATGGCAAAAGTTTAGAAAATTATCACAGTTTGGTTGAACAGAACTATTGTTGTCTAAGAGCTCAACTTTCTTGATCAAAATTGCAGATTCATAAGGATTTCCTAGTTATAGCGCCCCCTATGGGGGGATTTGGATGAAAATTGGTGCGTGTCCTCAAATTGTTCTGATATTCATATGTACCAAGTTTCATTAAGTTTTAGCATTGCTTTCATAAGTTACATCCTTTAGTAGAAACAGGCCATGGCCAAACATTTAATTGGCTTGTGTGTGCTGAATGAATTAATGAATCACATTCCTCTAAATGATGTTTTTTCAGGATTGTCTCTTGATGATGCTAGTAGTATTGGACCCTTTTAAATCAGTTTCTGCTTCACAGAGATGATCATCTTCCATCTGTACACCCCACGTGTGCTTTTCGCCCAATCTCACAGCTTGAATATCCAGGTGCAGCCAAACGCACCCAAAAACCTTCCTGATCCGCTGACATTTCTTTGGCAGGGAGGGAAGTGGATTAAAAACCACTCACACAAGCCATCTGCTTCATGAAACAAATTTCGTTATTGCTGAGCAAACATGCTGTGTTTCTTCTGCTGTCAGTGCACATCACCACTGTGTTTCTATTTTCACTCTGCTCTTCCTCCTCTTGCTTTTCTTTGTTTAGTGCTTTTTTTTTCTTCCCTCGCTGGTGTGGAATGGAGCCAAATGTTCTCGCATATCATTTTCCATTGAATCGATCATGTATTATTTGCTGCTTATTAATGTTGCTGGAAATAGACAGAGCCACTGGCATAGTCTTTTTTTTTTACTTGGTTATATAAGTGCCACATATATTTTTTATTTTAAAGACTGAGCTTTTAAGAGCTGCAGTTTAATCTGCTGTTGTTCACTATCCAAAAACTACCCTGGGACTACCTTGCATTTTTTGTGATTTTTTGTTAAAAGTCTAATTATTTGTGTTCCCTTGATGTTCTTCTTCCTGTAGTAGAGTAGACACAGGAAATAGAGCTTTTTTGAGCTTCCAACTGGATTCTTACGGTTCATAGGGCAATTTGCTTTTCCTGCTCCCTTCTTAGGGTGTACTCACACTAGGAACAGTTGTCTTGAACTGAGCCCGAGCGCGATTATCCCCCACTGGCCTGCACTCACACTTGCACTAAACATTCTAACAGGGAGAAAACCACTTTCGCTAATAGACTGCCCAATAAATTTATCATTTATGCAGTGCAGCATTTTTCACTTGCATGTATCAGAGGATTATGTAACCCGCTCGGGCACGATTCAGATCACCTAGTGTTACTTTCTTTCACTCTCATGACCAAAGGCCATTTAAAAATGCCTTTGACTTTTGTATGTTGACGTGGTTTGTAGATTAAAGTGTTTCTGGACCGCTGCGTGCTGCTGACTGCACAGCGACACACTCCAGAGGAAAGACCCGTCAAATCCTGATTCTGTTTCTCACGTGGACTGTACATTAAACACGAGACTGCAGTTTACGCTCTCGTGACTGTACAGTTCATAACGAAGAGATTTACATGCTAAACACTTGAATACTGAAGTGAAAGCACGGCTGTAATGTGGTGTAATTGAGCCGCTTTAGACAGCTGTTGGCATTAAATGAATATCCTAGACTCATTTAGACATCACAGAAATGTGTAGCATGTGCATAGCAGCTTTCTACTGTGAACACTAGGATTGGATAGGATGGGATTCATTACTATATTTTGGGATTGGACTGTACTAGCGCTTAATGTTATTTAAAATTGTATTTTGTTTTTATTTAATATATTTTGCATTTTTATATTTTATTTAATATTTTGTTATTCTTTTGTTAAATCCTATTTGAAATGTTATTTTATTTTGTGTTACATTTTATAGTTATATATTTTAATTGCACGTCATTGAGATGTACTGATATGTTCACAGATATATCGTGTATCTCTGTTTCTCACCTAACACCACTCTATTTCCATAGCTGAAGCTCTGACAGCTACAGTCTTCAGAAATGTATTGCTCTGAATGAATTCAAGCTTATTTTTTCCTTCCTCTTGTTTTTTTCTTTCCTTCCCAAGACAGAGGAGAAGATTCAGCGTTCTGGAGGAGCGGGCGTAGTATGTTCAGTTATTGTTCCTCCACTTTATTCTGCTCACTGAAGAACTAACCGCTCACTTCTTCTGATAAACTTGTGTGTGTGTGTACGTACGCAGGTAAAAGAGCTTTAGCGTGTCTCTCTGACCTGTTGTGACCCCAAAAGTGGATCCAAACAAGACCCCTCAGTATTGTGAGTCGTCCTGCCCTTGTGAATGTGTATCTTCTCATGTAGAGTGATTTGGTGATCGTAGGTGGATGTGATCTCCACAACGGAGCCACTGAGGTCATTTTAGCTGTAGATGACGGTGCCCTTGTTCTCCCAGAGTTGCCCTAATAGTCCGAAACAGCGAATTAGTCCGATTTAAAGGAATATCTCACCAAAAAATGAAAATTCTGTTAGAATTTTATTCACCCTCATGATGTTCCAGAGTAGGGATGAGTCACC
>NW_015549585.1:179533-179930 GCF_001515605.1 Sinocyclocheilus anshuiensis
AAGTGGGTTGAACTGTTCTGGAACAGTGTTGTAAATACAACTTAACCACTGATTTCTAGTCGTGTACTCTTTTGGAAGACCAAACAAAGTTTCGCTTTCGCAACGAAACACAGCGTCACACACGGAGGCCTAGAGTATGCAGAGGCCGGCTTGAGTGAGGAGAGGCCGGTGGGCTTGAGAACAGCGCGGCCGGCGGATTCGACGAAGGTTAAAACAGATTAGTTAACTTACTTTCTAAGTGAAAGTGAACTAATTTAATTTTTTTTATATTTTATTGTATTTATTGATTTTTCACTCTAGGGTTGGAAGTTTTGCACTGGTACTGTACTACTGCCTAAATATTATATTATATTTTATTTTTTATTTTATTTAATATTATTTTATGGTTTTTTTTTGT
>NW_015549585.1:180302-188535 GCF_001515605.1 Sinocyclocheilus anshuiensis
AGATTTTTTTTTTTTTTTTTTTTAATTCTTTACTGCCCAAAAAGGACAAAATAAATACACTATAACCCAGCCGAGTTCATGGCCCTTCATAGCATCAGCAGAGTTTTTTTGCCATATAAGCACTGCTGTCTTATTGATTGATTTGATTGACAGGTGATGTGTTGACCAATGAAAAAAAGTGTAGAAATAGAGCTTGGATTCAGTTCAGTGTGTTATGAAAACAGTGCTGAGGTCAGGAAACGTTCAATACAGGGGTTTATTTTTACTCATTTGCTAAATGTTCGTTCTGGCCCGGCTACCTTGTGAACCTCTGTTCTTATCACTGCATTTGAGATGCAGCAGTGCAGGTGTTTCAGGAAGGATCCTCCTTTTTCTGTTAGTATAATGAGTCTGTCAATCATCCAGAAGCGCAGCAGAGAAACCACGGGAAAAAAAATTGTGAGACTGGATCCCTTTTCAAACTGTGTCAGTGCCATTCTGGAAAGGTTTCCAACAAAGAAAAAGAGGATCCGGTCCTTCAAACCTGCTCGTTTTAAACTAGGAACTAGTAATGTCAGAGATAATGTCCTCAACAAGTACAGTTTTTAAAAACGGCTCTGTATGAAACATTCATCAAAGCTAGTGAGCGATGCTTTAGAATGCATAAATAAATGACTTTGGGTGCCTAAATGTGTTCGTAAACGAGTTTATCTATATAAGAATTTATATTATAAAAAAACAAGGAATATGTAAGATTATATAATATTTTAAGCTGAATCTTTAATTGCTGTTTAAAGCGCCGTTACTTGAAATCAGAAAGTCAAAATCAACCTAATTGTACACTTTAACTTTATTTACATAAAATGAAAATTAATGTTTTGTTTACTTTTTTTAAGTGCATAAATGACTCTGTTGCTAAAATATGTTAGTAATGAGTAATCCAATTAATGAGTTCATTTTATTATACAAATATATAAATTATTTAAAAACAGGATATATATATATATATATATCAGCCTAGTTGTACCGAACTTTCTTAAAATGGCTAAATAACCTTTCTATCCATATAATGAAAGTGAACATTTATTTTATTTTATTTTTTAAATGTTTTTTTTTTATTATTATTTTTATTTTTATTTAAAGTGCATAAATAAATGACTTTAGTAATCAGATTAACAAGTTTATTTTATTTTTGTCTTGGCATGTATATAAGAATTTATATAATAAAAAACAGGAAGTATGTTTAATAAATTTAAAATTTTATTATAAAATTAGGCTATATTTATTATAAAAATAAATACATGTATTTATTTGTATATCAGCCTAATTGTACCAGACTTTATTTATTTATTTATTTTTTATCTTGAAGCACATTAATAAATGACTTTGGATGCTGAAATTTTTTAAATATTTGTAGCTTCTAAACACTCAAAACTGAGTGTAAGGAGGCTGGAAAGACAATGAGCATCTTCCTGTTAGGATGGTTTAGATCCGTGTTTGTTCTGCGGTGTATTTTGGGAGTAGATCCGGCTTCATCTCATCTGTGGATTAATATCTTTCAGGGTATGGAGGGAAATGTGCATTACAGATGTATTCTCTGTTCCTCTAGCACCTAAATACTTAATATCCCATTTACCCCGAGATGAGACTGACCTACAATTGCCTGAGTCTGGCTCCGCTCGGCTCATTTCAGGCCTTCAGAATAACCTGAAACATGAACCTTTAACTCTTCAGAAGACCTGAACCAGTGTTTCTCACTTGATTCTTTCTCTTTTCCTTTCTGCTTTCTGTCTCTCGTTTGTGTTTGTGTACAGTGTGGCTTCAGCTCTTCATTCTGAAACACCAGACCGTTATGAACGTCTCACCTCCGTCTCCAGCTCGGTGGATTTCGAACAACGAGATAATGTAAGACACCTGTCAATCACTCCTCTGGCCCCGCCCTCCCCTCCCATCTGCATCCACACATCCATAAATCAATACTTTTAATCATCAAGGATGCATTAAATTGATCAAAAGTGGCAGTAAAGACATTTACAGTGTTACAAAATATTTATATTTCAAATAAATGATGTTCTTTTGAACTTTCTATTCATCAAAAAATCCTGAAAAATAAAAAGTATCACAGTTTCCACAAAAATATGAAGCAGCACAACTGTTTTCAACATTGATAATAATCAGAAATGTTTCTCGAGCAGCAAATCAGCATATTAGAATGATTTCTGAAGGATCATGTGACACTGAAGACTGGAGCAATGATGCTGAAAATCCAGCTTTGATCACAGAAATAAATTATATTTTAACAGATATTGAAATAGAAAAGTTATTTTAAACTGTAAAAATATTTCAGAATTTTTACTGTATTGTTGATCAAATAAATGCAGTCTTGGTGAGCAGAAGAGACTTCTTTCAAAAACATTATAATAATCTTACTGTACACAAACATTTGAACGATAGTGGATGTATGTATTCATATTTTTATGTATAATTTTTTTTTACATTAAAGGGCCGTTTAAGTCATTTATTTTGTGAAATCATTTATTTTCAATAAGAGTTGGTGATTTGTTTTTGACTTTGGATCAAACTCAATGTCTTTATTACCCGTTTCCCAAAGCGCGTCTCCCAGCCCCTCTCGCTCCCTGTGGACTCTATTTGATTTTTCTATGCAACACTAACCTCACGTCAGCCTTATATATGCTCAGAAAGAACCTACGGCCTGTTTAGAGGGCGAAAACTTCCCTCCATCGTTTCGCTTTAAATCACTGTCATGATGAAGCAGCATTTCTGCGCTTGTTTCTGATGGCGTCCTTGAAAGTCCCCAGAAGCCTTCAGGAGAGAAATTGACTCAACAAAACCCCCAAATAAACTCCCTCAAACTGAAACCTCAGGATCCCTTAAAGTGATTAAGAGCAGTGGTTGACCAATATAGATTTTTTTTTATGGCCAGTTATAAAGCTGAGATATATGAAATCACAGTATTTAATTTATAGATGGTAAAGACACATGCATGAGAACTGCTGAAATAAATTATATTTATTTTACATTATTTATATCTTCACATAATAATTTGAATGATTAAAAAACAAAAACAGAGTTTACCAAATTTTTAAATACGAAGGGCCAAAAATAAAATTTGATTGAGGGGAGTAGGCCAAAAGTAAACGTTGCATTATATATACAATCCAACTGTAATACTGTAAATTAAAATATATTAAAAATAATAGTTAAACAAAAATGTTTTTATTTTATTTTTTTTACATTTCAATGTAAAATGGTATGGCATCATGAGCCAACTTTGGCCCATGGGCCCTGGTTTGGGCATCTCTGCTGTAAAATAAACAGATTTATTTAAATTGTAACTTCTACATTGTGTAATCCTAATATAGTTTTTTTTTTTTACATTAAAGAAATGGTTAAAAAACAATCAATAAAAAGGAATGGGAGCTCTCTGGGTGTTCTCAGCGTCATCAAAATAAAATTCCTGATTCCAACACCGTGCCCAAACAGAAAAACTGATTGGCCGATAGTTAAAAAAAAAAAAAGGCAAATATCGGCTGATATATAGGCCTTGTTAATATCGACACGTTGGCCAAACAGAAAAACTGATTGGCCCATACCAATAGTTGAAAAATGCCAAATATCGGCCGATATATTAGCCTTGGTGATATCGACACATCTGCCAAACACAGAAACTAATCGGCCAGTAGTTTAAAAGCTGTGAACACACACACCGTGAACACACACCCGGAGCAGTGGGCAGCCATTTATGCTGCGGCACCCGAGGAGCAGTTCCGCTGTCAAATATTGGCCGAAATTTCAGTCATGGTAATATCTACACATCGGCCAAACACAAAAACTGATCGGCCAGTAGTTTAAAAGCTGTCAAATATCGGCCAATATTTTAGCCTTGTTAATATCGACACATCTGCCAAACACAAAAACTGATCGGCCAGTAGTTTAAACGCTGTCAAATATTGGCCGAAATTTCAGTCACGACACGTTGGCCAAACAGAAAAACTGATTGGCCCATACCAATAGTTGGAAAATGCCAAATATCGGCCGATATATTAGCCTTGGTAATATCGACAAATCTGGCAAACACAAAAACTGATCGGCTAGTAGTTTAAAAGCTGTCAAATATTGGCCGATATATCAGTCAATGCAATATCTACACATCGGCCAAACACAACTGATCGGCCAGTAGTTTAAAAGCTGTCAAATATCGGCCGATATATCAGTCATGGCAATGTCTACACAATGGCCAAACACAAAAACTGATTGGTCGATGCTGATAGTTGGAAAATATCAAATATCGATCGCTATATCGGCCTTGGCAATATGTCGGTCGACCACTAATTTAGAGGGAAATGTGTGATTTATCCTCGTCAACAGACGATATATAAAAAACCAGCGTAGGATGGGATTTCCACAGGAAATTTTAACAGGTGACATCCCCTACCAAAATCGGCCCTTGGGATGCCATCTTAAGCCTGTTTTCCAGCCTCTTAAGAGATCAGTGCAGACGGCCGATATATTAGCCTTGGTAATATTGACAAATCTGGCAAACACAAAAACTGATCGGCCAGTAGTTTAAAAGCTGTCAAATATTGGCCGATATATCAGTCTTGTTAATATCGACACATCTGCCAAACACAAAAACTGATCGGCCAGTAGTTTAAAAGCTGTCAAATAACGGCCGATATATTAGCCTTGGTAATATTGACAAATCTGGCAAACACAAAAACTGATCGGCCAGTAGTTTAAAAGCTGTCAAATATCGGCCAATATTTTAGCCTTGTTAATATCGACACATCTGCCAAACACAAAAACTGATCGGCCAGTAGTTTAAAAGCTGTCAAATAACGGCCGATATATTAGCCTTGGTAATATTGACAAATCTGGCAAACACAAAAACTGATCGGCCAGTAGTTTAAAAGCTGTCAAATATCGGCCGATATATCAGTCATGGCAATGTCTACACAATGGCCAAACACAAAAACTGATCGGCCAGTAGTTTAAACGCTGTCAAATATCGGCCGATATATCAGTCATGGCAATGTCTACACAATGGCCAAACACAAAAACTGATTGGTCGATGCTGATAGTTGGAAAATATCAAATATCGATCGCTATATCGGCCTTGGCAATATGTCGGTCGACCACTAATTTAGAGGGAAATGTGTGATTTATCCTCGTCAACAGACGATATATAAAAAACCAGCGTAGGATGGGATTTCCACAGGAAATTTTAACAGGTGACATCCCCTACCAAAATCGGCCCTTGGGATGCCATCTTAAGCCTGTTTTCCAGCCTCTTAAGAGATCAGTGCAGGACTTCAGCATCTCCTGTCTGTCTTCACCTGCGTTCACCTCTAATCCTGCCAGAGAAATCAGCCGGCATCCTCACATACTCTCACCGAGAGCCTTTTATAGGCCTGGCCGGACGTGTTGAAGCCAAAAAACCCCCAAGAAGAATTAATAAATGCAGTAATAGTCTGTTTGTTTGTGTGTGTGTGAGAGAGAGACAGAGGACAGTGTGTGTGTGTATGTGTTCATCACACATTCATTGTTTGATGTGCTTTCATTGCAGGGCTTCTGTTCCTGGTTGACAGCCATATTCAGAATAAAGTAAGTGGCTCTTTGGCTCTAACCTGAGGTTGTTAATATCAATAGCACAGCACAGCAGAACACAGTGCTACTGCATGTCCTGACGGTTTCCCAAACTATTTTTGTCAGCTGAGCCCCTTAGACCTAAAGAACCCCTGATTTTAAGTTAATATTTCAATTTCACAACACATTTGCATGTTCACCGTTCTCTAATTTCGGGCACATGACATATAGGTAAACTGAATATTTAATCTTTTATTTTCCACAAAAGTTTTATTTTGATTATTTTCATTTTAATTGTGCATTTTTAAGTTTTAATTTATGTAATGTATGTAAATGTTTTTTTAATTTTTTTAATGATTTATTTAAATTGTATATTTTATAATTTCATTAATTTAAGAAGTTTATATATTTTAAAAATATTTTAATTGTACTTTTTATGATTTTCTACATTTTTACTAAACATTTTATTTTATTATTTTAAATAATTTTAACTGTATATTTCATTGTTTTATTCATATATTCATATAATATGTGTTTTATTTAGATTTTTCTTAATTGCATATTTTTATGGTTTTAATAATTGTGTAGTGTTTTACAGTATTTAAAAAAATTATTTATCTGGTTTCATTCTACAATTTTATGATTTTTCTACAACTTTTATGAAGTATTTTATTTTAATTATATTTATCAGTTATTATTCTTGATTTATTTTTGTTGTACATCTTATGATTTTTTATTAATTTTTAGTAAGAGTTTTATTTTGCTGTAATTTATTTTGACTATTTTTTTTATTATTTATTTTAAGTTAGCATTTTCATGATTTTAATTGATTAGCTCTTTTTCAACTCCCAAACCTCCTGCAGTTCCCTCACAAAACCCCAGTTTGAGGAACCCTGCTCCATACTCCATACTATATATTTTATACATATTTTATACAGTGTATTATTTACCCCCTGCTTATACTATATATTACATAGTCTGCACTCTGCCATCCATACTATGTGCTTCAAATTCCATGCTTCATACTCCATCCTTTATATTTGATATTCTGTTCTTCGTAGTTTGTAGTCCATGATGATTCTCTGTAATCAAGCATCGTCTCTCTATATATTCTCTGTATCATGAAGTATAATGCGAGTCTCGTTCCCCGCAGGGACGAGGAGATCCGGGAGAAGTGCGGTGAAGATGCCGTTCATTACCTGTCGTTCCAGCGGCACATCATCGGTCTGCTGGTTGTGGTGGGCGTGCTGTCGGTGGGCATCGTTCTGCCGGTCAACTTCTCAGGCAACCTGCTGGGTGAGTCCTGGACCGTGGAGGTCAGAGGTCAGCTGTGTGATTGTAGGTGCTGGTTAGAAAGTAGATATTTCACTTAAAATTAGTGATGCATGATACACGCCTTCTGTCGTCTGATTGTTAGTTTAGAGTTTATTTATCCAGTAAAAGCTCTTTTAGTGTAATTGTACAAATGTCCAGCTTCTACTTGAGCTTCACGTGTCTTTCTGCTGTTAAATCTTTACTGATTTTTATCAAGTAAACTTCAGAATAACTGTAGTTTTATTCATTTAATGTTTTTTTTTTATATTTTTAAATTATTTTAATTGTACTTTTTATACATTTCAAGCAGGCATTTTAGTTTTATTATTATGATTATGAATTCATTTATTTTAATTGTATATTTTATGATATTATTCATTTGTATAGTGTTTTATTTAGATTTTTATTTAAAAATTATTTTCCTTAATTGCCCATTTTTATGGTTTTATTAATTATGCAGCTTTTTATATTATTTAAGAATTATTTTAATTTTACAATTTTTTAAATTGTGTTAATTTTTAAGTGTTATTTTACAATTATGATTTTAACTTTTAGTAAGCATTTTATTCTAAATGTTATTTTAAAATTTATTTTTGTTGTACATATTAGGATTTTATTCATTTTTAATAAGTGTTTTATTTTGCTATTATTTATTTTAATTTTACATTATGATTTTATTCGTTTTTAGTAAGCATTTTACTTTGACTTATTTTTAAATTATTACATTTTATTATGCAGTTTTATGATTTTATGATTTTAATTCATTTGTTTTTCTTCAACTTCCTGCACACACACACACACACACACACACACACATATATATATATATATATATATATATATATATATATATATAGCCAGAGAGGGAGAGAGTTTAAACGTTCAATAAATGGTTCCATTTAAAAAATTTAAAAAAAACATTATTTACTTTTGTTTTGTTTTTTGACTATTATTTCACATGTCAGGCTTTACAAGGTTAAGTAACAAGTGGAAACACAGACTAAAAAGCATCTGTATTGAACTTGTGGGCCGTGTACATGTTCTCACATTCAATCCACACCAGTAAAATCATCAGTTCTTGTATCAGCCACAAAGAGCTGTTGATTCTTGCTGATGTTTATCAGCCGAGGATAAAGTTAAAAGATATGCGACTCCCATTATCATCATCATATATTTGTAAGCACAGAGCTGTCCCGTGTCCCGTCTCTCTGCCCTCTCGCATGGCGCGCTGTAGATTATTATCAGCGGGTTAATCCACAGCGCTCCGCTCCAGTAATGAGATCGGACTTCTATCTGCTCGCCGGGTAATTGGATGCCTGTTGCAGGGAAAGAG
>NW_015549585.1:188827-195865 GCF_001515605.1 Sinocyclocheilus anshuiensis
AGGGACGGAGAGAGCGGCCCAAAGATACAAAAACTAATGGGAAGAGGTCAAAGAGATGAGTCCTTAGAGACGGGAACAATGTGGACAGAGTCAAAGAGGACAGAGAGTTCGGTCAGAAACATGCTTGACGCAGATGTTTGGCCATGAAGAGGTCGTCTGAGCGACGTGTAAAGCCACCAATGACAGCTTATGTTGTTTTTATGAGCCATTTAGGCATGCAAGGGAAAATAACAATAGAAAATATCTACTTTCTCAGCTTGTGACACATTGCATCAAAAGATGCAATTTCATATCTATAGTTCTTGTGTACTGTATGTTTCAGACCTTAGATGGAAGGAAAGTCCATCTGTACGGACCGGTGTTACTTTACTAACATTGATATACTACTGTAGTTTTCAGTAATAGTTTCTGTTTTTATATTTTCTGTTTTCATTTTAATTTTAAAGTAATTTTATTGTGTTTTTTATCTTTTTTTATTTTAGTTTATTTAGCTTTGTTTATACATTTGTAGTATTTGAGTTTTCTCACTATCTCCTAATTTGCTTTATCTAATAAGCAATTTTTAAAATATTATTTGAAATCTTACTCATTCTCTCTTTATTTTTTCTGTTTGTTAAGAGATCATGTATCCAAGTCTTTTATTTGATTCTGTTGACTCTAGTCCAGATTTCTGTCTCTTCATCATTTTGGATTTTTTTAATTATTAATATTATTTATTGTATTTATTTTATTTTTCAATTTTATTTTCTATTTGAATTTGATTGATTTTAATGTATTAATTTTGTTTTGTTTCATATTTTAACTGTATTTTAGTTGTTTTTATTTACTTTTAATGCATTTATTTATCTTTGTTTTATTAATTTAATTATTAATGTCTATTATTATTTGCTTTTTATATATTTATTTAACATTTTATTTAAAAATGTAATTCTTTTGCGTTCTGTGACTGCGTTCAGCACACAAAATGAATCACCGTTTGTTAGCTTTCAAAGCACAAATGAAGTTGTTGTTTTTATTTCTTTCCTCAGAAAACAACGCATACAGCTTTGGACGCACAACGATCGCCAACTTGAATTCCGGGTGAGGCGGTTTATTCATTGCATATCTATTCCAAACCCCCCCAGTTACGCTTTAATTGAAGAGGTCATGATGCATTTTGAGTGTTCTGGTTAAGTGGACGTGTCTCTTTCTCTCTGTGATTCAGGAATAATCTCTTATGGCTGCACACGTCATTTGCCTTCATGTACCTGCTCCTCACCGTCTACAGCATGAGACGCCACACGTCCAAGATGCACTACAAAGAAGATGATCTGGTACGATGTGAACCGCATCAATTTAGAGGAACAGTTCTTTTTAACCCTCATAATACCTTCGGTCTGTTTTGACCTGGAAGAGATGCATAAGAAAATTCTAAAAAAAAAAATTTTAGTAAGGGAACAAAACTTTTCTTCTTTTGCGTTCTGTGACTGCGTTCAGCACACAAAATGAATCACCGTTTGTTAGCTTTCAAAGCACAAATGAAGTTGTTGTTTTTATTTCTTTCCTCAGAAAACAACGCATACAGCTTTGGACGCACAACGATCGCCAACTTGAATTCCGGGTGAGGCGGTTTATTCATTGCATATCTATTCCAAACCCCCCCAGTTACGCTTTAATTGAAGAGGTCATGATGCATTTTGAGTGTTCTGGTTAAGTGGACGTGTCTCTTTCTCTCTGTGATTCAGGAATAATCTCTTATGGCTGCACACGTCATTTGCCTTCATGTACCTGCTCCTCACCGTCTACAGCATGAGACGCCACACGTCCAAGATGCACTACAAAGAAGATGATCTGGTACGATGTGAACCGCATCAATTTAGAGGAACAGTTCTTTTTAACCCTCATAATACCTTCGGTCTGTTTTGACCTGGAAGAGATGCATAAGAAAATTCTAAAAAAAAAAATTTTAGTAAGGGAACAAAACTTTTCAAATGCAAAGTACACCATTTATTTTTTCAGATTTGTTACAATTCTTTTTTGAGAGCTACAACCATTTAAAAAAAACAACAACACAACATTACAAGTTAAATTAGGTGCAATTATCTAGCCTTTTCCCCGTATCTCACACACTTTGCATTGATAAAAACAGACATGTACGCTTATTAACGAACCATTGCAGCTTGAAAAATGCATCACTTTTTCTATCTAAAAGTGAAAGTTTATGCAAGTAAAATTTTAAATTTTTTTGTTTGAAACTTTTCAAAGTAATATTTATGTTGTTTTGATGTTAGTTTGTTAGAAATAATATGTTGTTTCCATAAATTTGGACTGTTTTTGAGCAATCATGAGTAATAAATTCAAAAGGATTTAATTAAATTACATTAATTCCAATGTGGTTAACACTGATAATTCTCAGATTAAATGTTCATAGAAATTTCTTACAGTTATATATTCAAATATAATAACCAATATTGAAAAAAAAGTGTGTGTGTGTGTGTGTGTGTATATATATATATTGTGCATAATAGAATATATATAATAATACTTATACTTTTAAATTATTTTCACACAATTTATGATTTACAGAGTTTCAATTAATAAAGCGTAATTTTCGCACAATTACTTGAAGAGTATTATGTTGTGACTTCAAAACTGAATCCTGTGTAACTACGGTTCGACAAAACAGTTAAAATCTGCATATAAGGAAGTTAAAATGGCACGGTTGCATCAAAGAATGTGTTTTTTATCAGTTTTGCATTTGTTAACACTATCGGGTAGGTTTAGGGTTGGGTTTGGTGTAGGGCATATTTCCAACACGATAGAGCATTAACTTTTAGCGTCAGTCCCCGGATATTTGAATTCTGAATCATATAAAAACACAGCAATACGTACCTATATCAACGTAATAAAAACGTGCCAGGGTTCACGTATTGAACCCGTGTTCGAGGGAAAGATGAATGCGGCCAATTACAGGGATATCCTGGACGAAAACCTTCTCTAGAGTGCTCAGGACCTCAGACTGGGCCGAAGGTTTACCTTCCAACAAGACAATGACCCTAAGCACACAGCTAAAATAACGAAGGAGTGGCTTCACAACAACCTGTGACTGTTCTTGAATGGCACAGCCAGAGCACTGACTTAAACACAATTGAGCATCTCTGGAGAGACCTAAAAATGGCTGTCCACCAACGTTTACCATCCAACCTGACAGAACTGGAGAGGATCTGCAAGGAGGAATGGCAGAGGATCCCCAAATCCAGGTGTGAAAAACTTGTTGCATCTTTCCCAAAAAGACTCATGGCTGTATTAGATCAAAAGGGTGCTTCTACTAAATACTGAGCAAAGGGTCTGAATACTTAGGACCATGTGATATTTCAGTTTTTCTTTTTTAATAAATCTGCAAAAATGTCAACGATTCTGTGTTTTTCTGTCAATATGGGGTGCTGTGTGTACATTAATGAGGAAAAAAAATTAACTTAAATGATTTTAGCAAATGGCTGCAATATAACAAAGAGTGAAAAATTTAAGGGGGTCTGAATACTTTCCGTACCCACTGTAGATCGATAGATAAACATTTTAATTTATATATAATTTGTTGCATCATATTATTATTCTTTTTTATTTTTATTTTTCGTCATTTGAAATTTCAAAGAATTTCTCTAAAATTTGATTCATAAAAACGGGCAAATGCGGTAATAACTGCATTATTATATAAAATAATAAATAATAAAACTTTGAAATGTTTTCACATTCACTCAATAATGAGAAGTTATTTTGTATACAGTAATAACAGGAAAAGCCATCTGGAGACGTCTTGTGACGTGTGCAGCTCATCGCAGCTGTAGCGACGAATGCTGTAACGCTTGTGAAATATTCATGAAGTCCATCTATTGCGCTGACCTACATTTCTGAGCCGAGCGTTTAACCTCGATCCGCGCTGCAACGTCCTTCAGCGTCTGTAAAAGCATGTGTAAATAACCCAAATATCATGTCTTCCTCTCTCTCCTCAGGTGAAACGCACTTTATTTATCAACGGCATCTCCAAATACGCTGAAGAAAGCCATATAAAACAGCACTTTGAGTAAGACGACTCTTTTTCTCCTCTTTATGCTTTAAACACTCATTGCATTTACATCCTAAATGGGTCACTGGAATAGCTGCCCACTGTAAATCATGTAAAATATTTAGCCAGGGTTGTGAATGTTCTCCATGGAGCTCACAGTGAGCTGCCAGCGAGCTCCGCTTCTGCAAGCATCTGCCGTAATTGTCTAAATGAGTGTTTTAAATTCGAGTCATGCGGCCGATCAGCCAAAAATTAGTGTGATGAGGCGCTGGGGAGGAGCTATGAATAGACTCGAGAGTCTAATGTCATTTTACCTGTTTCCTCCAGCTAAAATCAGAGGAAAACTTCACAGGCTGCTCATTTACTGTAATGAAGAGCAGTGGAGACTTTCAGATGTTTAATTAAAGAACTATACAGTACTGTTAAAAAATCTGGGGTCAGTAAGATTTGAATGTTTTAAAAAAGTCTCTTCTGCTCACCAGGGCTGCGTTTATTTGATCAAAAATACAGTAAAAATTCTGAAATATTATTAAAATGTTCTATGTGAATATCTGTTAAACTGTCATTTATTTCTGTGATGCAAAGCTGAATTTTCGGCTTCATTACTACAGTCTTCAGTGTCACATGATCCTTCAGAAATCATTCTAATATGCTGATTTGCTGCTCGAGAAACATTTATTATTATTGGCAATGTTGAAAACAGCTGTGCTGCTGAATATTTTTGTGGAAACCATGATACATTCATTTTTTTCAGGATTTGTTGATGAATAGAAAGTTCAAAAGAACAGCATTTATTTGAAATAGAAATCTTGTGACATTATAATGTGTCCTTGATTAAAAATATTAATTTCTAATTTAAATTTTTTTTCTAATAAATAGACTTATAATATTTTATTATTTTATTGTCAATTAATCAATTAGAATGTAGTTAATGTAACAATAAAATAATGCATTTTAAATTTGGATTTTAAAAAGGAATTTGCTAGTTATTTGTTTGTTAGCAATCATGCAGAAAAAATTTTTTTTTCATTGTTTAAAAGTAACCAATCAATGTTGATTATATTATACCTCAGTGGATATTTAAACATTAATTAAACGATTTCAAATAAGTCCATTTATAAAGTGATTCATATTTTTTTATGCAGCTGTTTACATGAAAGCAACCAATAAATGTTAACTACTTTAGTAGATTATTTAAAAATGAATAAAATGGTGATACAGTTTTATTTTTCAGGATTCTTTGATGAATAGAAAGTTCAAAAGAACAGCATTTATTTGAAATAGAAACTTTTGTAACATTATGAATGTCTTTATAGTTGAATGCGGCCTTGATGAATAAAAAGTGTCAATTTCTTTTCAAGCAAAGAAAAACTTACTGACCGCAAACATTTGAACAGCGTTTATACATAAAAGTAAATCACAACAAAGGATTTGCACGCAAATGAAAGGAAAACTTATTTTACACACTGTTTACACAGTGTACTCAGAAACTGTGAAAAGCTGTTCTCTCATTTCCAAATAATGTAAATTGCACGTGTTTGAAATTCCCACGATTCTCTGTTCACCAGAGTGATTTGTGTTGTAGCTGATTGTCTGGTATCGTAGTCATACTGAGATGTTGATTTCCTCGTTTGTGTCTCACAGACAGGCGTACGAGAACTGCATTGTACTGGAAGCGCGCGTTTGTTACAACGTGGCCAAACTGATGTCCCTCAACGCCGAGAGGTGAGATTCTAGTTTTGAATGAATCTCTCAGATTTGGCTCAGGATAGGAAGCTCGTAAGTTTGTCTTTTAGGTTCAGAAATGAGTCTGTCTACTGAGCCGACCTCGGAGACCTTCTGTCGATCTGTTAAACGTGTGTGTGTCTGTGTCTGTCTCTGTCTCTGTCTGTGTCTCTGTGTCTGTCTGTGTTTCTGTCTCTGTCTGTGTCTCTGTGTCTGTCTCTGTCTGTGTCTCTGTGTCTGTGTGTCTGCGCATCTGCGTGTGTCTGTGTGCGTGTGTGTCCTGCAGGAAGAAGACTGAACGCAGTAAGAAGTTTTTCACAGATCTGATGGCTAAGGAGCACATGTCTGCCATGATCAACCCCAAACCCTGCGGTCACCTGTGCTGCTGCGCCATTACAGGCTGTGAAGAGGTATGAACGCATTACCCACAATGCCTCTGTGCTGCCAGTGTACAGTACAAAGCGTTTCTGCCGGAGGAAAAACTCATCACTGACCAAAACTTTCTGCCTTTTCTGACAATGGCCTTTGAATACATTTGCTACCTATAATTACTACTTTATTAATATTCAAATGAATAAACAACTTCATAAATTATTTATAATGGTTTAATTTTTAAAGGGGTGGTTGATTGCGATTCCACTTTTTTAACGTTAGTGTGTAATGATGCTGTTTGAGCATAAACAATATCTGCAAAGTTACAAGCTGAAAGTTCAATGCAAACGGAGGCACATAGCTATGAGAAGCGATAAACATGGACGCGCGTGCAGTGGCCGTACTGTATTAAAGCTTTAATCGGGATAAACCCGTATATTAAAAGCTAACAGAAGCAGTAGCATTTACAAATAACAGCGTATCTAAAAGTATGAGACAACGACAAACAAAAAACATAGGCCTACCATTAAAAGCTGTGCTTGCACAGGTTCTGCACGATCCTCTTCAATAATATCCTCTGCTTCTCAATAGGGCTCAAACTGATAAGCGTTATTAACGACGCTGTTGTTTACAATACAAGCGGAGCACATGCCGCTGAGGTGAGGGGCGGGACGCTCAGACGCGCACTAGAGGCGGTTTAGCCAATCACAACACACTGGGTCAGAGCCCATCGCCTATTTCTGAGGGAGGGGCTTCATAAAAGAAGGAAAATGATCAGCCCCTTTCTCAGAGAAAGGACAGAGCGGTGTGGAATAAAGGTCAATTATGTGAAAAATAATGCATTTTTTAAAAAACGAAGCATTAACACATGTTAGACTGCACCCCATAAACACAATCAA
>NW_015549585.1:197032-200262 GCF_001515605.1 Sinocyclocheilus anshuiensis
TATATATATATAGTCTAATAATATTTATATATTATTGTTATTAGACTCATATAAACTATATTAGACTATATATAGTCTAGTAATATTTATACCTATAATACAGTCAATATTTATTGATTTCCTTCGTCAATTTTTTTTTATTTATGAATTATTTTTTTTAATAGAATTTAACATTTATTTATTATATTATTAATAAATTATAATTTATTGTTTCATTTAACAACTTGATGAATTGACAAAAATAATTAGAATTAGAATTTTATCAAAATCAAGTATTCCATATAGCCATTAAATAAGTTACATTTTTTGAACATATTCTGATCATATTAAAGTGATCTATTTACATGTTTATTTTTTAATATACTTCTAAATGAGATGATTTTATTTGAATCAATAATGGATTTTTTTTTTCAGCCACACTAGACCCGCACTAGAGGCGGTTTAGCCAATCACAACACACTGGGCTAGCTAACCAATCAGAGCCCATCGCCTGTTTCTGAGGGCGGGGCTTCATAAAAGCAGGAAATGATCAGCCCCTTTCTCAGAGAAAGGACAGAGCGGTGTGGAATAAAGGTCAATTATGTGAAAAATAATGCGTTTTTTTTTTTTTTTTAAACGAAGCATTAACACATGTTAGACTGCACCCCATAAACACAATCATGCCTAGAAAAAAACCAGTGAACCACCCCTTTAAATATCTACTGAGGTATAATATAGTCAACAATTATTGGTTGCTTTCATATAAGCAAATATGTAAAAAATGAATAAATTGGCTTATTTAAAATTGTTATACCTCATTAGATATTAATTAATTTAAATTTCATGTAAACAGTTGTGTAATAATATTAATAATGACTTTAGAAATCAACTTATTTAAAATAATTTAATAAAAAATATAAAAATTTACTTAAACTTGTTTATATTATACCTCAGTGGATATTGAAACAATAATTACATAGTCAACATACAATATATTGGTTGCTTTTATATAAACCATTAGGCAAAAAAAAATTATAATTCACTTTATATATTGACTTATTTAAAACTGTTTATTTAATTCATGTTTAAATGCATACTGATATAGTTATGAATTATTTTTTTTAATAGAATTTAACATTTATTTATTATATTATTAATAAATTATAATTTATTGTTTCATTTAACAACTTGATGAATTGACAAAAATAATTAGAATTAGAATTTTATCAAAATCAAGTATTCCATATAGCCATTAAATAAGTTACATTTTTTGAACATATTCTGATCATATTAAAGTGATCTATTTACATGTTTATTTTTTAATATACTTCTAAATGAGATGATTTTATTTGAATCAATAATGGATTTTTTTTTTAAGCCACACTAGTTTAATGAACTCCCGTAGCGTGTCCTTGAATAAGAATCGTTCAGAGGAAATGAAAACTCTTCTGGGAGGAAGTTTCAGGAGGCTTGCGTTTGCTGATGTTCTGTGATGCAGTCGTGCCGTACATCTGTGTGGTGTTGCAGGAGGAGGCTGTGAGTTATTACACCAAACTGGAGGCCAAACTGAAAGAGGAGTACAGGAAGGAGAAGGAGAAAGTCAACACCAAGCCGCTGGGCATGGCGTTCGTCACCTTCCAGAACGAGGCCATGACTGCAATGTGAGTATGAGACGGCGTGACACGTGAGCTTTAGAAAACAAACAGCACTAGCTACAAATATTGTGTAAAATAAATTGTTGCAAAATATATGAAGAGTTGATTTGCAAAAACCGATAAACGCCACTTAAAAAAAAAAAAGAGCTGATTGCCGTGCATTATTCTCCACATATAGCGCGATCTGAACCCTAAACACGTTTTGTCAAAAAAGCCAGTTTTGTCCACTTTCAAGGCATCACGAGTTCACGTTTTACTGCAGAAGCCGACAAGCGCCCTTATTGTTTGTGAACAGAAGCCGATAAGTCCATTTCAGCGAATCAGCACGCTGTATTCAGGTCAGGTGACAAGGCTACTTTCACTTTGAAAAGACGTGCTAGCTGAGAGGAGTTTCGTCAAAGCTGACTAAAAGTGATCGAGGATCTTTTCGACAAACTTGATGAACCTGTGATATCTTCAGGCGAAAAAGCAAAATAAAAGCTGAAAGGTTTTCACGGAAGCTTGCAAAAGCAGCGCATTACAATGATGAGAACAATCACATCCGTACAGTTTATGATCACAACAACAACAACGTTTGTCAGGCATCTACATTATCATCTGAGGAGATTACAAAGATTAAACCAGGGTTTTTTTAAACTCTAAAAAATGAAATGTGGAGTTATCTGCTTTTGCTATAAAACAAACTTTTAATATGTAAAAAAAACATACTTTCAATGAACTTTAATTTAGTAAATTACCTGTATTTGTTTAAGTTATTATTACTTAATCAAAACAACCCAACTGCAGTTTGATTGATATTACTTAGAATGCGCAATAAAAAAACGTGATTTCTGAAAAAAAATTAAAATGGCATTATCAGTTTTTGCAAATGAACTCCTCATATATGCATTTGTACTAAATGAAGTACTTTATTACTTTGTACTAAAAGTAATTTGTGAAATAAAATATTCCACACAAAAGTTGTTAAACATAACAAACAATTATAATTAGATTCAGAATCCAATCATACCAATCAGAATTAAGTATACAAAGGGCTGTTTAATAAGTCTATTTATTTGAATTTATTCTGTTAATTTTAAAGTAATTTATTTACACGATAGATTTTTAAACGAAATTATTTTATTATTTCAGTCAATAATGGATAAAATGATGGTAAAATATCGTATAAAATATTGTGTAAAATAATTGTATTTTTATGATATTTTAATCACACTTAATTAATATTTGTATTAATATTTTTTTAATTGTTTATTAATTTGAAATTTAAAAAATGACTGACAAGCCTTAAATGGATCATTTCAGACAGAGGGTCAGAATGAAGGTTGAAAATAACCATTTTTCCACATATATATATATATATATATTATTTTTATTTTTTATTTTTATTTTTTTCCGTGCATAAAACTTACTTAAATATTAAAAGTGAACTTCAAGGAACTTATTAAAATAATAATAATAAAACAAAATCCATGTTATGGCCCTTTTAAATGTCATAAAAAATAATTAGATTTAGAATCCAGTCAAAATCAATTATTCCAAAGAGCCATTTAATAAGTCTATTTATTTAAGCATATTCTGTCAATTTCAAGTGATTTA
>NW_015549585.1:201001-210685 GCF_001515605.1 Sinocyclocheilus anshuiensis
TTATGTTTTTCCGTGCATAAAACTTACTTAAATATTAAAAGTGAACTTCAAGGAACTTATTAAAATAATAATAATAAAACAAAATCCATGTTATGGCCCTTTTAAATGTCATAAAAAATAATTAGATTTAGAATCCAGTCAAAATCAATTATTCCAAAGAGCCATTGTGTCTGCAGCATCCTGAAGGACTTTAATGCGTGTCAGTGTCAGGGCTGTAACTGTCGTCAGGAGCCGCGCTCCTCTCAGTTCAGTGACAGTCTTCATGTCAGTAACTGGAGCGTCATCTACGCACCGGACCCCCAAAACGTGCGCTGGTGAGGAATACACTCATTCACTCTCTCTTTCTCTCTTTGTTAGTAATAGCTTGGAAAATGACCCATTCGACTGGTTAAAACCAGAGCACACTGTGTGAAGTACTGTATCCCAGAGTGCAGTGCACTTGACTTGACCGTCCTTGACTCTTTATTTAATGGGTCTGCAAATAATTCTGATATTTTTACACAAAACTGGATTGCAAAATAACTCTACTTTCTTGATTCATAATGCATGCTGTAGGATATGCATACCCTATGATTCCTGCAAAGAATTCAGTCATAACAACAGGATTAGGATTTCTTAAAGATTAATTAAACTTAATGATGTGTGCCTTTATTTGATTACCAGTTTATCAGTTTGTATTAAATCATCATTCTTGTATTAAATCTCAATCTTTTATTAACTTACTAAATCGATAAAGTTTTATTCATTAAATTGATCAGACATTCTTTTCATTTAAAAAAAATTAATTAAACCATTAAAATGGTATTCAGAAAAATTCAAACATAAAACAGAATTTGTGAAAAAATAAATAAATAAAATTTGAGGGGACAAATGGATTTCATTGGACCCTAAAATGAATTTTTTTATTAAACTGAAATTGTTGTTAATTGAGTCATAAAAATAGGATTTACGGTATAACACGAAATTTCATAACCATTAATTAAGTTGTTAATGTTTTATGGCATTCATTTGATTAATACAGTTTTTGATAATAAATTTCTGAAGAGATAAAACATTTCATAGGGCCCAATTAGTTATTAAATTGTAAAATTTTATGAATGAAATTGATCAGAGATGCTGTTTTTTATTATAATTTAATAAACCCGTTATTAAATCAGACACCAGAAAAATTAAGAAAAATAAAACCGAATTTGAGGGGAAAAAAAAAAATTCATACAGCCCTAAAAATTCATTAATTACTAAAATGTAATTTAGCCATTAAAACGGAATCCATATAAAAATAAAAAAATGAAAATCTTAATCTGATTTCATAGATGCCTATAATACTGTTTCACATACAGTACTAATGTAAAAACATAGCAGGCCGTATATAGTTTACAGAGAGCAGTGCGCTATTATCGGATTCCCAGCAGCCACTGCTTCTCTGTCTGTCAGCCGTTTCTTTGCTGACTTCATTATGTGCAGGAATTACCCATAAGAAGTGATAGCTTACCAAGAGAAGAGATTTTACGCTTTCTGCTGAGTGCGTGCGTGCGTGCGTGCGTGCGTGCGCGCGTGTGTGCGTGTGTGTGTGTGTGTGTGTGGTTTGCTGACGTGGTGTTTTGATCGCAGGGAGAATCTGTCTTTGGGAGGAGTTTCCTGGTGGCTTCGCTGCTTCATCATTAACTGCATTCTCTTCATCCTCCTCTTCTTCCTCACCACCCCGGCCATCATCATCTCCACTATGGACAAGTTCAACGTCACCAAGCCTGTGGAGTATCTGAACGTAAGGCTGTGATCGGCGATGATGTTTGATGTTTATATAGAGACCAGCCATGACAGTACAAAAAAAAAAAGTTAAGTTAAAGTTTTATTAATTCAGATAATCAGAGGTGCTGTTTATTATTAAAATTGAATAAAACCATTAAATCAGAAACCAGAAAAATTAAAAAAGAAAACAGAATTTGGGGAAAATAAAACTGATTTCATAGGGCCCTAAAAATTCAATAATTACTCAAATTTAATTTAGGCATTAAAACAGAATCCAGAAAAATTAAATGGTTAAAAAAAAAAAAGAAGAATCCAGATTTTTTTTTTTATATATATATACTTACGTAGTTGTGGTCAAAAGTTTACATACGCGTTGCAGAATCTGCAAAATGTTGATTATTTTAACAAAATATGAGGGATATTACAAAATGCATGTTATTTGTTATTTAGTACTGACCTGAATGAGATATTTCATGAGATGATGAGATAGTCCACAAGAGAAAATAACAGTCGAATTTATAAAAATGACCAAAAAATCCTATGATGATATTTAGACAAAATAAAGTTCACTGATGCTGCAGAAGGAAAAACCATGCATTAAGACATTTGAAGATCAGGGTAAATGTAACTTATTTTGTCTTCTGGGAAACATGTAAGTATCTTCTGTAGCTTCTGAAGAGCAGTACGAAATGAAAGAAGAAAAAAAAAGATATTTAGGCAAAATAAGAAAAATGTGCACATCTTCATTCTGTTCAAAATTCTGGCTCTCTGGCTCTCAATGCATGGTTTTTCCTTCTGCAGCATCAGTGAGTGTTTGAATCTTCTGTAATAGTTGTGTTTGAGTCCCTCAGTTGTCCTCCGTGTGAAAAGATGGATCTCAAAAGCATACCGTCATTGTTGAAAAGGGTTCAAATACGCAAAAATGCTGAAAAACCAAAGAATTAGTGGCAGCTGAAGGATTTTTCTGAATAACAGCGGGCAGTTTAATCACATTTAGATTAAATCACATTTTTATTAGCAAACGTTAGCCATTTTTTGCATTGACACACTGATTTGCATTATTTTCATGACAATTCTCTTTACGATAATAATAATAATAATAATAGAAATAATAATAAATAATATGTAATAATAAATTGTATAATTACTATAGTTGTCATAATAATAACTTAATAATAAATTGATTACTTAATAATAATAATATAATGTAATAAATTATATTAATAATAACAATAACAACAAATAGATTATATTTAATATTATTTTAATTTAATAATAATACTTATTATTATTATTATTGATAAATTATGTATGATTAAAATAAGACCGTATAATAATGGGAAGAATGTAATAATTTAATAATAAATTATATTAATAACAACAACAATTACATTTTAATTTGATAATGAATTATATTGTTATTAATAATGATAATGATACATTTATTACATGATACATAATTATTATATAATGACAGTATGTTATGTATTATAATAATAATAATAAATTATGTATGATTACAACGTTATGCATCCATCATCATCATAATAAAATGTATAATTACAATAAGTTATGTATCATAATAATGACAATATCAATGATAATGCCATCTAATTTTATTTCATAATAATCTCTATTATTTATTATTATTATTATAACAGTAATAATAATACCATAATAATAATAATTAGTGTATAATTAAAATAAGTTATGTATCAGTAATAATAACAATAATAGTTTAATAAATGTTCTACATTCACGAAATAATGTTATTATTATAGTTTCAATAATAATAATAATAATAATATTAAATTATTTGTTTGTTTTAGTTAGTTAAATTACTATAATAACTGAATATTTTTACATCATGCTAGTATTTTTTTTTTATTATTTATTTATTTATTTATTTTGTGTGTAAAATTAAAGAAATCTAAATAGGTCCTAAAAAATAGACTTTAGTTTTGCAAAAATATTTGCTTATTATTTGCTTTTGATTTTGGGGTGAAATATGACCTGTATTTCAAGTTCTCCTTGAAATTCACCCAAACAGTGTTTCCATTATTATTTTATAATATTTTCCTCACGTACGAAGAGAGATGAGGGATGGACGAGCAGGTGTTCGGAAAGGAAAACCACTTCTGGAATGGATAAAAGAGCATTTATTGTGACTGTAAACTCATGACGATGTGTCTGTGTTTGTCTGTGTGTCTAGAACCCAATCATCACCCAGTTTTTCCCCACGCTGCTCCTGTGGGCCTTCTCCGCCCTGCTGCCCACCATCGTCTACTACTCCGTCTTCTTTGAAGCCCATTGGACCAGGTACAGTCCCACAATCCCAGTCATCTCCAACTGAAATGCAATAGCTGCTCTGAAGTGTCTCGGGTGTTTAATCTGGCGTGTTTCTCAGGTCGGGCGAGAACAGGACCACCATGCACAAGTGCTACACCTTCCTGATCTTCATGGTTCTCCTGCTGCCGTCTCTGGGTCTCAGCAGGTACTGTCTCTACATTTGTGATGCAGGCGACAGACCCTGTGGACATGGGAGGTTTATTTGAATCTGTAATTGCATATTTAAATCCTAATTTATATCTGTCATGGGACTCGTTTGAGTATCTGCCTGAAGCTCTGATCCAAACATCTCTGCGAGACACCGTCAGCAATTTTTGTGCTGATGTGTTCGGTGCAGAAGCTTTTATTGTGTTGAATGGTTTCACTATAATTAGCTTTTTAGTATATTAAACATTGCTAGTTTGCTTGTGATGATTGCTAGTGTATGGCGTTAAAAGTTGGACAAAACAGCACAAGTGAATTACAGTACAGCGCGCACAGTGACAAAGCTTGCACGTAAAATGTAAACCTGAAGAAATGGCAAATTCCAAACTAGAGCACAAAAAATATGATCGTGTACACACATATACACGCTGTGAGGACAAATAACAAAACCGTGAGCAGATCTAAACACACGCACGAGCTGAACCCTTCACGCACAGGAAGTTTTGACAGTAGTGGTTCAACGGATCACAAATCTCACGGTTCGGATCGGATGATTTTTCGGATCAGCAAGAAAAGAAAAATATTTCAATTTAACTTGCTTTCCATTGATTACTTAAAGCGAAGTACTTCTTTAATACCATTCAGTTCGGTGTTCGTGCGCTTCGTGTGTGTGCGGCTGTGCGCGTAGAGAAGAGCGCACGAGTAACGAATCGAGTTCCCTTTCGCCTTTTCTCTCTGGAATTGTTTAAAATTCGCTTGCTTGTGTAAATACGGACAAATTATAAACGTATACTCTATTATGACTACGATCCGTTTAACCACTATTTGACAGTCGGGGCGGGGCCCAAACATATGCGTTTTGTCCAACTTTTAGGATTTCGTTTGACCTGTGTTTTTGATGGATATTCTTCTGAAATAGCTAACCCAAGTTTGCATGTAAGTGATTAAAATATTTAGTCAAATGTTTATAGAACTGACTAGTGATATGTATTAACAACCATCTCTTGGTTTTCTACTTGGATTAGCCATTTCAGAAGAATATCCATCAAAAACAGGTCAAACGAAATCCTTGTAAATAAAGACGATGAAAAAAACACTTAAAATAAAGTTACTGAACTGGCAACATTAGCTTATAATAACACGTCGTAGATGTTGGCATCAGCTTATCATATTCATTGTTTTACACGTTAATGAGGGACAAAACAGACACTGACTATTTAGAATGAAGCAACTAAGGAGATAGCGCATCGTGTTAAAAGCTATATATTAATGGAATTTATAAAGAAAGAAAACTTACCTCTTTACTGTTTGCCATTATCCAATTCCAAGTCCTCCCGTTCGTTTCGTTCGTTCTCGTCAGGAGAAGGCCAACAACAGCCAATCAACAGCCAGTCAGACGACGAGCAGCCAATCAATACAGGATTTTGCCAGCAGCCAATAGCATTTGAGAACACAACAAGCATATGTTTGAGCCCCGCCCCCTGACTGTCAAAACTTCCTGAGCGTGAAGGGTTCAGCTCGTGCGTGTGTTTAGATCTGCTCGCGGTTTTGTCATTTGTCCTCGCAACGTGTATATGTGTGTACACAATCATATTTTTTGTCACTGTGCGCGCAGTACTGTAATTCGCTTGCGCGCTGTGTTCACGCGCTTGCGCTGTTTTGTCCAACTTTTAACGCCATACAAGATATGGCCTCTTCAAGATAAAGGCTTGCTGAAATCACAAACTCCAAGTGTGAAAGTTGGCAGTTTCATAATACTAAATGTTCTTCTCTAAATTAGTTTGGACGTTTTCTTCCGCTGGCTGTTCGACAAAAAATTCCTGGCCGAAGCTACCGTCAGATTTGAGTAAGTTTTTTTTTTTATTTTATTTTTTTTTATTATTGAAATGCCTAAACTTTCTCGCCAGTTGTAGCATTTTATTAATTTAAATATTCATATATCATTGAACTGAAATTCTGAAGGTTTTTAGTTGTTCATATTTTATTTTATATTTCATTTTATTGCAAACTTTCTTACCAGTTGTAGCATTTTTTTTATTTAAATATTCATATATTAATGAACTGAAAGTTTTTAATTATTTTATTTTATTAAATTTTCTGTCCACTTGTAGCATTTTATTTAAATGTTCATCTATTAATTTACTGAAATTCTGTATATTTTAATTATTTTTATTTTTTATTTTATTTACATTTTATTTAAATATTCAAATATTAATGAAGTAAAATTCAGAATGTTTAATTGTTCATATTTTATTTTATTGTTTTGAAATGCTTAAACATTTTTGCTGCTTCATATGTGTTTCTTGTTTTCTTGTAGCATTTTATTCATATATTAATGAACAGAAATTCTGACTGTTTTACATTGTTCATAAACCTGCTGTTAATTTTTAGTAGTAGTTTGGATTTAGTGCATAAATGAAAGTGCTGATTAATTTCACCTGATTTCATCATAATTTCAGGTGTGTCTTCCTCCCTGATAACGGAGCATTTTTTGTGAATTACGTAATCGCGTCGGCGTTCATCGGAAACGCCATGGATCTGCTGCGGATTCCAGGTCTGCTCATGTACATGATCCGGCTGTGTTTGGCTCGCTCGGCCGCGGAGAGACGCAACGTCAAGCGGGTACGAAGACACGCACACTCCGACCTTTAATGCTTGTGTGTTAATAATAATTAATGCTTTGGTGAATCCGACAAAACTTGACCGGAAAGACATCTGGGTCGTGCATCATCCCAAAATACACAGAAAGTATCAGAAATTATATTTTGCATAAAGAAAATAAAATGTTTTAAGAAATGTTTTTAGGAGCATTAAATTGTTTTTGCATTGTGACATTATTTTCATGAATATTAAACACGTTTTAGCCAAAATACACTTTACCTTATTTCATTCATTCATTCATTCAATTGTATTTTTTTATTTACTTATTTATTTGTTGTTCATTCATTCATTCATTTGCATTTTATTCATTCATTCATATATTTATTCATTTAATTGCATTTTATCCAATCATTTATTCATTTATATATTTAATTATTTTATTTATTACTTTATTTATTTATTTAAAGCAGCATCAATTAAGGCCAACAAATATTACCATGATGTAAAAATACTTTACAATTTATTTATTTATTTAAATTTTATTTTATGCATTTATTTATTTATTAATTTTGCATTGCAATAATGGTGTAAAATGTGCTAATTTGTCATGAAAATAATGTCACAATGGGGAAAAATCCTTAATGGTCCTTCAAATATTAATTCATTTTAATAAATAGAAATTGAAATAAATTGATTTCCTTTGAGCAAAAAAATTTTTTTTTTCCCTTTCATGGAGTGATGAATTGTTTTTTTTGTTTTTGTTTTTATTTTGTGAGATTCAACCACCCACAAATTAGTTATTTTTACCTGCTGTTCACCTGGATGTGATTCCAGCCTATGCTGTTTGTAGTTGTATAATGTGTGTGTGTGTGTGTGTGTGTGTGTGTGCTTGCAGCATCAAGCCTATGAGTTTCAGTTCGGAGCTGCCTACGCCTGGATGATGTGCGTTTTCACTGTCGTTATGACGTACAGCATCACCTGTCCAATCATTGTCCCCTTCGGTGAGTCAGGCCACGCCCACTTCCACATCAGCCCATTCACGAAACCACAGAACGACAGCCAATCAGAAAGAGAGAGAGACGAACAACGATGAAAGAGAGGATACAGGGAAAAATGCTGTGAATGACAACCAAAAGTGTGTGTGTCCAGAGCGCCTCCTGCTGGTCGCACGTCTGCATGCAGCTTCAACAATGGAAAACGCAAGCTGCGCCAGCAGAGCCACCTGCCTACGCGCCGCGTGTGTGTGTGTGTCAGATTAAATATAGATCCTCCGCCTGCGTATTACACAGCAAAAACACAGCAAGAGGGAGGACATGCTGCATTTGAGCATTAATCTTTGTTTTTCTGTCACTGAGCTTTTGTACGCTCACATTACTTCTAGAAGTCTCTCAGAAACACACACACACACACACACACGCACACACAGACGTTCGTGGAGCTGGCGGTGTGTGACTCATCGCTGTTATGCGGAGGAAACTTTATTTCCGTCTCTCAGCCCACACTGTAAACGCAGACGGAGATGCTCATTTCAGACGCAGCTTTTAACGTCTGATTAAGCTCACGACTGTCCGTCTGCACACATGTTAATATTAAATGTTACATCTCAAATGAAAACACACTAGAATCTTACTTAGTTTTTTGTCTCGTGAAAGATCCTTAGAAAGACCTCATAAGATTAATATTGTAGTTTTCATGTTCGTTACTCTGAGCTCATCTATACACCAGTGTGCTACTAAAAACTGGGGAAATATACTTTTAGTAGATATGTGCATTCAATATTTTGCTGCATGATTTGGGGAAAATAAATCCAATTGCAATCAGGGATATTAACATGAACTAAACATAAAAAAAAACTTTTTCATTACTTGAAATAAAATAAACGTTAACTGAAATAAAATAAAATAAAATATATTTGTTTTATTACAGCTAGTTGCCAAGGCAACATTTCTTGTTTTCATTTAAGTTGAAGCACTAAAACCAAATAAAAGCTATATAGACATATTATTTAAAAACAAAAACTAATATAAATTACAAAAAATAACATGACAACTAAAACTTTAAAATTAAAAATAAAATTCTAAATATTTACAAAAACTATAATAGTATATAAAAAATCATAATCACAATTTTATCAGAATAATCACAATTACTATTATAATATTCTATATTTTAGCAACCAAAAATGTGATTTAATTATTTAAATGTTATTTATTTATTTACTTACTATTTTTTAAGACTACATGGTTCCTGTGCTTTTTTGTAGGGCTGCACAATTTTGCCCAAACATTTATGCTATATATCAATGTGGTGGTATTAGTAATTATTATTATTATTATTAAATAAAAGTATTAAAAGTAAATTCTACTATTATAAATAACAGGTTGAAATTATTGTAAATGTTTTAAAATGGAAGAAAATTAAGAAAAATAATATAATGATAATTATAAATTTGTTTAACTGTAAATTTGCAATACTAATATTTTTTGCCCGTATTTGCTTCATTAGAACCATAGAGCTTTTATTTTGGTGGAAAACTGCAGCGGGGCTTAAAGCTTCTCTTTTGTTGACAGCAGCTAGTTTATAAGAGCTTCTCATTAGATGTTTAGGAAGATGGTTGATGCATGTTGTGTTTTCAAAAGCGTACGACCCAAACTCACATAGTTTGTGGAGAACAGCATTTACTGTGAACCGAGCTGCTCCAAAACACTGGAGCACAATGTGATCTGTTGATGTAACCAAATAATATTAACCAATCACCTCACAGCCATCATTACAGGAGTCTTATTGTGTGTGTGTGTGTGTGTGTGTGTGTGTGTGTGTGTGTGTGTGTGCAGGGCTGAT
>NW_015549585.1:212246-212576 GCF_001515605.1 Sinocyclocheilus anshuiensis
TGTGTGTGTGTGTGTGTGTGTGTGTGTGTGTGTGTGTGTGTGTGTGTGCAGGGCTGATGTACATGCTCTTGAAGCACCTGGTGGACAGGTACAACATGTACTACGCTTACCTGCCCTCCAAACTCGACAAGAAGATCCACTCCGGAGCCGTCAATCAAGTGGTGGCTGCGCCAATCCTCTGCCTCTTCTGGCTGCTGTTCTTCTCCACCATGCGGACAGGTGCGTTTATAGAGCACATACTCTGAAATATATCCTACTTTAAAGGGGTCATCGGATGCTACATGCACTTTTACAAGTTGTTTGAACTGAAATGTGTGTTGGCAGTGTGTA
>NW_015549585.1:213211-219780 GCF_001515605.1 Sinocyclocheilus anshuiensis
TACAGACTATTCATTGAGACCCTAAAGAATCATACCAACTTGTGGAAAATGGGCATCCAATGACCCCTTTAAAGCAAGACCCTTCAGGTGAATAGGGTAAAAATAGGGTACCATTCAAATGCAGCTTATTTCCTCTCATTTCTCAGGGTTCTTGACTCCGACGTCCATGTTTACCTTCGTGGTGCTCATCATCACTATCGTGGTCTGCCTGTCGCACGTGTGCTTCGGTCACTTCAAGTACCTCAGCGCGCACAACTACAAGGTACGGGTTGCGGTACTGCAGGTACAGTCCACCGGGCGGCACGGGTAGCTCAGGTAGACTGTCACCTGTCCCAGAGCATAAAGCCTCACCTCGACCTCTCTGTCGTTACAGATCGACACCAAGGACACGGAGATCGACGGAGTGGAGAACGGACGTCCTGCTAGATCTTCACCATCCAACAAATCTCAGGTGAATTCCAGGGTTGTTAGGTTTTCACAAGAAAACCCACCCAATCGTTATTCAAAACTAGCCCAATTGCATTTCAAGGGGGGGTAAAAATACACGTTTTTTGGCGGGGTTCCCCTGCTAAAATTCGGATTCCAGGGGATAAATATAATGTTATTGGAGTCGCTTCAACCCGCGGACATGAAAAACAACCCGCGGCAACAGTGTTAAAGTAGCTCAATTCTGGGGGGAAAACCACGGACTTTGCAACACTGGTGAATTCCCAAATGTGAGCCTGGAGCACAAAAGCAGTCTTAAGTCGCTGGGGTATATTTGTAGCAATAGCCAACAATACATAGTATGGGTCAAAATTATAGATTTTTCTTTTATGCCAAAAATCATTAGGATATTAAGTAAAGATCATGTTCCATGAAGATATTTTGTAAATTTCTTACCATAAATATATCGACTTAATTTTTGATTAGTAATATGCATTGCTAAGAACTTCATTTGGACAACTTTAAAGATGATTTTCTCAATATTTAGATTTTTTTTGCACCCTCAGATTCCAGATTTTCAAATAGTTGTATCTCAACCAAATATTGTCCGATCCTAACAAACCATACATCAATGGAAAGCTTATTTATTCATTTATTTAAAAAAAATTGACCTTTATGACTGGTTTTGTGGTCCAGGGTCACAAATGTCAAGTTAGTCATGGTTTCTTCAACCAAAAACAGTCATAATTTAGGTGTTCATGGTCATTTTTCACCCTCTCTATCCTTTGAGTTAAACAGGCTGTATTTCTATTTTAATTTGTAAACTATTTTTACTTTTATTTTTTTTACTTTCTATTTTAACATCAAGATCTCCAAATGTTTGTTATTTTCATGAAAACTGAGCACATTTTACCCCTCTCTAATGAAAAAAAAATCAAGTTGTTGTCGTTGTTCTTATTTTTATACTTATTAATAATAATACAATTAAATGACCTTTAATTTTCATTGTTTATATTTTGTACATTGTTTATTATGCAAGTACTACTGATATATGGGTAGTATTTGTTGTACAAAATTAAATTGAATTTAATAATAAAAACATTTATAATAATTTATAAAAACCTAATAATAAGAGTAATAAAACATACTTTCTAAATTATTTTATTGTTATTTATAATTAAATTATAATTAAATCTTTTGTTTTTATTGTACAAGTGAAAGTATACATAACGGTAGTATTTATTGTACAGAATTAAATTGCTGCTTTTAATAAGCATTTTGTCTGTGTTAATAATGGTAATATTAATAAAGATAATAGAAATCATTATTTCTATTATGTTTTTATAGTACAAGTGAAAGTATACATAATGATAGTATTTGTTGTGCAGAATTAAATTACTGATTTTAAGACATTGTCTATGTATTATTATTGTTATTATTAATTTTGATAAATTCTAAATACCTAATAATAATAATATTTAAATTACATTTCAATTGACAATATTTTAATAGTACAGCTGATACATAATAGTAGTACTTGTTGTACAGAATTAAATTGCTGATTTTAATAATAAAAACATTTTGTATGTATTGTTATTATTAATAATTATGATAATTTAATATTTAAATTATATTTTAATTTATATTACGTTTTCAAAGTGCAAGTGATACATAATTGTAGTATTTGTTGTACTAAATTAAATAGCTGATTTTAATAATACAAAAAATTGTGTCTGAATTATTATTAGCTTTATTATTAATGTATTATTTTTGCATTACAGTAATTAAAATTTGGCTTGGGTAGAAATTGAAATAATGGCACAATGCAAATAATCTCAATGGTCCTAAAACAAGCTTAACTTTGTTTGTGCAAAATATTATTTCATTTTCTTTTTTTATTATTATTTCATATTTCTTTATTGTTGCGAAATATGATCTCTGTGAGATTAAAATCAAATCAAACGATCAAAGACAATCCTGTTTTCCATAACATGCATATGATCTTTTTATGACCGGTGTTTGACTCTTGTGCGTCTGTTTTCAGCAGCAGATGTACATCGCCCAGGTCCTGCAGGACCCAAACTCTGACGAGACCGGAGCAGGCAGCGGAGAGTCCTCGCAGAAAATTTGGCTTGGGTAGAAATTGAAATAATGGCACAATGCAAATAATCTCAATGGTCCTAAAACAGGCTTAACTTTGTTTGTGCAAAATATTATTTCATTTTCTTTTTTTATTATTATTTCATATTTCTTTATTGTTGCGAAATATGATCGCTGTGAGATTAAAATCAAATCAAACGATCAAAGACAATCCTGTTTTCCATAACATGCATATGATCTTTTTATGACCGGTGTTTGACTCTTGTGCGTCTGTTTTCAGCAGCAGATGTACATCGCCCAGGTCCTGCAGGACCCAAACTCTGACGAGACCGGAGCAGGCAGCGGAGAGTCCTCGCAGGACGAGGAGATGATCAACGCCGGGAACAGCCTGAACGAGGCCGACTTCCAGTCCGGAGAGGACAGTCTCATCGCAAACGAGGTCCACCAGTAACCACAGCCGAGACGGGAGGACACATGTCTGTTTGTCCCCGTCGAATGCTGTGAACCCAATTTACAGCACCTTAGAAACCCACGTCTGCCAAAACACTCAGACTGTACATAAGCACACGCTCCCAACGCTTACAAACCATTTTGCACATGTGCATGAACACACCGGCGACTGCTCGTTTGGAAGCTCAAAACCCAGTCCAGTTGGAATCGGAATCACGTCGAGTGCAAGACTTCCTGGGTTTCCCTTTTCGAAAAAATTCCAAGTTTGGTAAAAAAAAAAAAAGCCTCAGGAAATGGAATAACAGATGTTTTCGTTGCGCTCTTTCTCCCATGGTTCGCCTTAACAGCGATAGTATTCCTAGTCGACGCCGCTGGCTTTATTCGCTCGCTTTTTCTTGTTCTTTACCTAAACGATTGGATTTCACACACATCTGGCATTCCAAAGGAAACGTGCAATAGCGAGAGCACATCGTCGGAATTCGGCTTGAAATCGTTCGTTTTAGACTGAACAAATTGCGTTCACTGTACAGTATTCAGCCAGAACACTAACAGACTGACTGACTCTCCTGTTGCCACCATTGAAACGACTACGGCAATGGCATTCTTGAATTAGTTGCGCTCCGATCTGAACTTCTCCCTGATGTACAGTATTTCCAGAGACGCGCTGTGTGTTTGTGATTGTCAATTAATGACCCATATTCTTACGTTTCTGTTTTGGTATTTTTAACGCTATTTTTGCCTTTAACGGATGTGTTTGTATGCCTGCAACAGAGTACCGACGTTCCCGTCTTCGTAGAAGCTCGTAACGTGACCTTACGGACTAGATGCAAATCAGCGATTCGGGACGTTTAAGAAGATTCGTGGTTAACCGAATGCGTTCAGAAATCTGAAATTCAGATCTCAGTTCAGAAACCATGTCTCTTTAGTCTAGATAGTGTGAACGAGGACAGCTAGATGAAAAACGGGCTCTTGTTTGGTGCCTGAGATGTTTTGGGAGAAATCTGGTGTTGGAAATGCATTTAGTTACGAACTAATGTCTGAGTTCGTTTTTTTCTAGTTGTGTAGTTAAACCTGGTGATGTGGATCTAATCCAAGTACTAATATTAAGAGAGATGTAGCCTTCACATGAAGCATCTGCAGCAGCAACAAACGACGATGCTTCAGTTTAGTGAGCTAGATGAGGAAAATAATAACGGCTTGTAGTGGAAAACCAACGCAAGAGATCTGGACCTGTTTGCAAGCTGAGATAACCCTTAATTATAATTCATGAAAGAAAAGAATGAAGTGAAGAATTATCATGTTTAACTTGAAGGTTTATTGCATTAGATCCATCTTAAAGGAATAGTTCACTCAAAAAGGAAAATTTGCTGTATATATCCTCACCCTCAGGCCATCCGAGATGCAGATGAGTTTGTTTCTTCTTCAGATTTGGAGAAATGTAGCACTGCATCAGTGTCTCAGCAATGGATGCTCTGCAGTGAATGGGTGCCGTCAGAATGAGAGTCCAAACAGCTGATAAAAACATCACAATAATCCACAGCACTCCAGTCCATCAGTTAACATCTGGAGCAGAAAAAAGCTGAAACAAATCCAGCATTAAGACATATTTTTAACTTCAAACCGTTTCTTCCAGCTAAAATATGAGTCCATAATCCATAATAACGCTTCCTCCATTCTGACGGCACCCATTCACTGCAGAGGATTCATTGGTGAGCAAGTAATGCAATGCTACATTTCTCCAAATCTGATGCAGAAACAAACTCACCTCGGATGGCCTGATTACATTTTCAGCAAAATAGGTGAACTATTCCTTTAATCCATCAAAAACTGATGGAAATCCCAGTCTGAGAGGTTTCTACTGGAGCCAGTCATGTTTTAGAGTGGCATATTGTCAATATAAAACAGGAACCAGTTTGTTTTCTTGCAGAAAACGGACCTTTAAGGGATTAAACATGCGTGTCAACAACATGTAAAGATCTGGTGTACAAACGTGTTTCATTTTGCAGTACATTACAGACCTTAGTTGGATGAAGGTACATGAATTTTCCTCATTCTTGAGACACAAGCAGAACAAAATGAGTGTAAATCATTTCAATCTAATAGCAAAGAGTTTAGAGATTCACTGCTGGTGTTTCATGAAATAATTTGTTCTTGAGTGAAATTAAACACGACGTCTACCCTGACTAAGGTCTGTAATTATTATTATTATTATTATTATTACAGTATTTCATGTTTTCATACCTGCTGCTGCACATGATTCCTCAGCCTAAAATCACATTTTGCAGTAGTTTTTGTGACCCAAAAGGTCCGACCGACACTCCTGAAAGTGTTTCATCATGTCTGAAAATGAGCTGAAGGCAGATCTATAGTCTGATGTGTTTACTGGGAGTTTTGCACTGACGGTTTTAATTTTTGTTTAGTTTCTGAATCCTCAAAGTTATAAACTGGAGACTTTGTGCAAAAAAAAAAAAAAAAGCTGGTGATGAAGATGAATCTTAAGGAGGATCTGTTACCGGTTTGCATCATGAATGCGCAATATACTGGATTCAGCAAATAACTGGTACTAAAATGGCACAAAGTGACTTGAGAAATGAAATCGAACCGCCTCGGGTGTTCTTTTATTTTCCAAACGATAAAAATGTTTACATCTGTGTGTTTCCTTGTTCGTCATCGGTCATTTTTACTTGTTTTCCTCTTCGATGAAGACACAAATGGTAACCTATGAAAGCTGTAGCTGTGTGCGTGGTTTGGTTTGAAGGAAATAGCTACACGCTGGAGATACTGACGTCAATTTGTGTCTTGGAGATTGTCGATGATGAGCGGTGTGTGTGTGAATCTTCTGTGATGATATTGAAAAGCACGCTTTGTATATCCAAAGGAAGGTCATTTCTTCGTTTCTGGTTCTGTCCGTTTTTAGGGCTCCCTCGCCGGATTCTTATTGAGTTAATGAAGTGACGTCTCTTCAGTATTTGGCAGTGAAGTAAAGAGCGGTGCGGGTATTTTTGTTAAATTGTACAAGAAACTGTGGAGATGCAAATGTTCAGCCTGTTGAAGTATTTGATACCAGTCATGTATTAAAGACGTGTCAAAGCTAGCTGTCGCCCACTGGATTTTGAATATATCATGACTTTTTGTTTTGTTTTATACGCTAACCGTTTAAGTTATGAAGTGCACAATGTCTTTTAGAACGGAAACACTGGAGATGCAATTTTGCGCATTAGAATGCGAGCTGTGCGTTATGCAAGAATGAGTCACAGTATGTTTGTACAAAAGTTCTGATGCCGATGTACAGTATGTCTGAAAGGGGCCGAAATGTAACCAAATGTCAGCTTAACTTGTTTCTGTTCCCTGTAGGAGACGTAGACGGACTGCTCTAGAACCTGTGTGAGATTGGTTTTGACACTTTTTCTGTCCGAAGGTCGTCCTTATGGTGAAGCATTTGTCAGCTTCAGTTTCTTGATCAATAAAAGTTGGTATTCATTCTGTGCATTTGATCTGTTGTTATTTTCGGTCCCAAGAGGACACTGCAGCCTCACAAAAAAACACTTGAGCAACTTAGACATGACAGTTTATATATCTATCTATCTATCTAT
>NW_015549585.1:219790-228202 GCF_001515605.1 Sinocyclocheilus anshuiensis
ACTTCTGAGCAGTTCTCATTTTAATAGATCTATAAGATTAATCTACGACTTTTCCATTAGTAATTTTGACAATGACACATTTTTACTGGCGAGTTGTGCCGTTTCGCTGTAACTTCCTCTGCGTCTGTTATCTGGTTTTCAGTCAGACCACAAGTTTCAGTGCGAGTTGAACATTACAACATCTGGTTTCAACCTCAGACTGCAAATGCAAATGCAGACTATATGATTACACACAATATTTCAAGTACTAGCTATATAATATTTAATCAGATCCTCTGAATCGGCATCCGACATCTGAGTTTGAATGCGCAGGTTCATATCAGTCAATCTGGAGACAACGTCATGTTTACAGAGTTAGCTTTTGAGGATGAAATAATGATTGAATTTGGCAGGTTCATGGCTTCCGATTTTTAAAAGATACTCAAAATGTAAGTATCACAAGCTTAAAGGTGAGTTACAGTTATAATATGTGAAATCTGTATTAATTACATTTGGAAAGACAAATTCTGAAATGATGCTCTAATTTCTGCTGCTTTCTGTGCTGGTGTTTGAGGACCAACGTCATTGTGCATTTTTATGTTTTTATTTTATTCCTCATTGGTTTGTTTTTTGGTATCTGGTACACTGTAAAAACCTGGTAAGCTGCAAATGTTACCTCAAAGATTTATTTCTACCTTATTTAACCCATAAACGTTAGTTTTGTTGGAATAAATGGATGTATTTAGCTTGATACAGTGATAAATATGTATTTTGACTTGAATAAAACCAGTTAATTTAGATGTTACCTTTTTTTCTCAGTGTATTTGAGATGAACTACAGAGTAAAATTTCCAGAAAACTTGAACATCAATGGTTGGTCACTTAAATGAACGTCATGTGAAGCTATAAAGTAGTTCAGACCTCGTAACAAATGAAGTGATAAGTAACAGGCTTCTTCACAAATTTGAAATTATTAGTTTATATTTTTTTTTTTTTTCAAAACAACAAACTTGTATATGAAATGGCCATTCTGTGTTTGATCTGATGAAGTTCTTTTGATACCTTAACCTTGTATGATATAATATTGTGCAGTTTAGAGGTCAGTAGATGGTTGCAACAAACACCCTAATTTAAGAAAAACTTCATTTGTTCATCATTATAACGGTTTGCTTAATTTAAGTGGGTTTGTTGCAACCAGGACAAACAATGATGGAGATCAATGCAGAAATAAACAGTCTTTATTAATAACAAAGCATAAAATATTTGGCACTTTGGTGTCTTGTCTTTCAGATAATAATGTAGTGAAGAGGAAAAAAGTTCACTATGGCACGAGGTAGAGTTGGTTCGTTCGTATGTGCTTAAAACTTCACGTTGATGTTTTTATATAAGTTAAATATAACATCATAATGCACGTCACCTTCATATAAAGCACTACGAATGTCCATCTGGTTATTAAAAAAGACTATAATACAATATTTGCTTTATATAAACTTCTATGAAACTAAAGAGGTTTGAATATTATACAAATAGCATGTTGTTCTGTCTTAAATGTTGCTCTCGTGCAAATATATCTTTAAGGAAACTATGATAAAAACTCACAATCAGATTGAAGAAATAGTTCACATCCAAAAACTCATTATGACATGAGTAAATAATGACTTTGGGTGAACTGTTAATTCAAAATATATTAAAACAAGCATTTCTTAAACAAAAACAATGGTTGTATTTATACACTATCATTCAAACTACTTGGGTCAGCAATATTTTTTTAATGTTTCTGCTCACCGAGGCTGCATATATGTGATTATTACAATTTAAAATAACTTTTTTCTATGTGAATATACAGTAAAATCGAATTTATTCCTGTGATGCGCAGCTGTATTTTCAGCATCATTACTCCAGTCTTCAGTGTCACATGATCCTTCAGAAATCATTCTAATATGCTGATTTGCTGCTCAAGAAACATTTCTGATTATTATCAATGTTGAAGACAGTTGTGCTGTTTTTTGTGGAAACTGTGATACATTTTGCTTTTCAGGTATCTTTAATGAATAGACAGTTCAAAAGAACAGCATTTATTTGAAACCGAAATCTTTTGTAAAATTATAAATGTCTTTACTGTTACTTTTGATCAATTGAATGCATCCTTGCTGAATAAAAGTATTAAATTCTTTAAAAAAAATAATGATAATAATTACTGACCCCAAACTTTTGAACAGTAGTGTAGGCTTTAAGTTCTTTACATTATGTGCAATAAAATATAGTATTTAAGACTCAAAGCATCCAGCATCAGTGAATCTGTGTACTGTCCGCTCAAGATCAGGTCTTGATGTTGAAGTGACGCTGATGTTGTGAGTTTGTCCTGTATGAAGCGTGGCTCTGGAGGATATGAGAACAGCTGTAAGGCTCCTTCAGTCTCATCTCTGTCCAGAGCACTGTGTGTGTGTGTGTGTGTGTCCACCGAGACTTCAGATAAGCGCTCGAAACAGAAACGACAGAGACGCTCCGAGAGCCAGACCGAGAGACAGGAAGAAGGCCATGATCGTTCCAGCCGTCTCCGCCTCGCTCGCATCCACCTTCCTGTCCACAAAAACAACAGATACGCTCAGAGCTGAATGGATCTATTGTAAATTAATGTGTCTTAAGACAGTGGTTCAGAACCAAGGGCCTCAAGATGACTTAAAATTATTTAAAATAAGCCATTTTAATTCACCCCCCTCAAAAATGTTCCTTGAAGAACCTGGATTTACATAGTCTTGGAAAATGGGAGTCTCATGTGTGACCCTGGACCACAAAACTAGACATAAGGGTCAATTTTTCGAAATTGAGATTTATACACCATCTGAAAGCTGAATAAATAAGCTTTCCATTGATGTATGGTTTGTTATTAATAATAATATTTGGTTGAGATACAGCTATTTGAAAATCTGGAATCTGAGGGTGCAAAAAAATCAAAATATTGAGAAAATCGCCTTTAAAGTTGTCCAACTGAAGTTCTTAGCAATGCATATTACTAATCAAAAATGAAGTTTTGATATATTTACAGTAAGAAATTTACAAAAAATCTTCATGGAACATGATCTTTACTTAATATCCTAATGATTTTTGGCATAAAAGAAAAATGTATAATTTTGACCCATACAATGTATTGTTGGCTATTGCTACAAATATACCCCAGCGACTTAACACTGCTTTTGTGCTCCAGGGTCACATTTTATAAGTGTGATTTCTAGTCATGGAAATTAATCAAATATTTTCCATAATGAATATAAATTTGTCTAGATATGCTGAGCTCTAAAAAAAAATTATCAGAGAGAAATTGAGTAAAAAATGATTTTTAAACAAGTCCTTAAGGCAAGACTGTACATATTTTAATTTTAACTAATAGATATCAACAATACTTCCCCAGTTGATTAATCACAGTACATTAAGACAGTTTATTTTGCAAGTCTTCTGAAATACTATGCAAATTATGCATTATTTAATTAAATATGCACTATTTTCATATATTTCCAGAAAATAAATCTGAACTTTGGATAAAGCCAGGTTCAAAATTGTTTGATTTTGTTGACATATTAAGAGTTAAAGCTTTTTACTGAGGGGATTTTTGATTTATCTTTTTATCACTCCATAAATACTGAAAATACAGTTATCAGCCAGAAAACAATCACCATGTTTTAGGAATAAAATGTTACATATATATCAGAATTGTGAATGATATATCAACAAACCCTTCAGTAAAAACCTTCAGAATATAGATAGGAATAAAACTGTTAAGTCTGGTGTATTTAAGTGCTGCTGATGTGGAGGAAAAACTTTTAAAGATATGTAAAGTATTTGAAATCTACAGAGACGTAAATAGATAAAATGCAATAATAAAACCAGGCGAATGATATATGAACAAACCCTTCAGTAAAAACCTTCAGAATATAGATAGGGAATAAAACTGTTAAGTCTGGTGTATTTAAGTGCTGCTGAAGTGCAGGAGAAAACTTGACAGCCTTTAAAGATATGTATTGTAATTTAAATCTACAGATGCAAATATATAAAGTGCAATATCATAGATACTTAGATGTGTATTTTGGATATTTAATTTCACTAGTCTTAAAGAAAATATGAAAGCAAAAGACCCCAAAATTTTATGCCTTAAAACTAATCTAGTGAATCTCAAACGACTGGAAATGTCATGCAAATTGACTGGTTACAAAGAGTGGGAATCCTTGAGAACATTCAACTTATAAAACTTCTGGAATTCTAAAATGTAACAATTTTGTTTACGTATTTTACGCTACTTAATTTAATTTATGGGCACTCCTTATTTTAAATCTATACATTTAAAAATGGCAACAATGTTGAGGACCACTGGTCTAACATTAATCACGTTGTTTTAGTATCATTGATATATTATAGGTTTTGTAAATATTTTGAATTAGATTTTATTTTCAATTTTAATGTTTTTGTAAATTTGCTGTGTGTTTTTGTCATTTTATTATTTGTTTTAAATAAGTCTAGATGGTTTTTATTAGTTTTTATTTCAGTTTTAGTTATTTTCATACTTCAAATTAAACTTATAACTAGCTGAAATAAAATAAGTTCAAGTTTTTTATATTTTCAGTTAATATTTTATTTCAAGTAATTAAAGCGTTTTATGGTTTTAAGGTTTTAGATTTAGTTAATGATAATAACCCTGATGTGTCTTAGTAAATCAGGATTCTGTCACTCAGTACTTTACTCACTTGGGTCCGAAGCACATGCACAGACTCGCCAGATATCCATTAGAAAAAGCAAAGAGGATCATGAAGCCGATGAACCAGCCGTCGTGTGAGAAGTAGACGGGCAGATTGTGGCGAGGCTTGACGTTACAGAGCATGAAGAGAGGGACAAAAATCACACGGGCCACTAACAGACCCGGCAGCAGCTTACTGTCTTTACCAGGCTGAGAGACAGAGACAGAGAGAGGTCAAAATAACACATGCATGAATAGCATAAAACTGTTTTACTATTGAATGCATTTGTGACAATGGAGCACAAAACCAGCCATAAGGGTCAATTTTTTTCAATTGAGATTTATACATCATCTGAAAGCTGAATAAATAAGCTTTGCATTGATGTATGGTTTATTAGGATCGGAAAATATTTGGTCGAGATACAACTATTTGAAAATCTGGAATCTGAGGGTGCAAAAAAATCTAAATATTGAGAAAATCATCTTTAAAGTTGTCCAAATGAAGCTCTTAGCAATGCATATTACTAATCAAAAATTAAGTTTTGATATATTTACGGTAGGCAATTTACTAAATATCTTCATGGAACATGATCTTAATATCCTAATGATTTTTGGCATAAAAGAAAAATTAATAATTTTGACCCATACAATGTATTGTTGGCTATTGCTACAAATATACCCCAGCGACTTAAGACTGGTTTTGTGCTCCGGGGTCACATTTGTGTTTTGCATTATTTAATTGCTCAAAGTAACTAATATCCATCCAGTCATCTGTATTTATTACTGTATGTAAATCCTCCCACCTGCTGATTCTGAGACGCATATATTTTGTGAATATATGCATGTTTTTGTGATTTATTGTTCTGAAGGATCCACGTATAAACACAAATATTTGTATGATCCTCCCTAGAGGAAGATCTATCTGCAGCAATATGAACATACAGCAACCGTAACAAGTGTTTGAACGCTTTAGTCACACTTAAAAAATTGCATGTAGATAGAAAATATCAGAGCAAGTGTCTTTTATACTAAAAATAAGATGCATAAACACTTTGCAATGAAAACAGGAGTCATTTATACTAAAGAAATGCGCTCAAACACTTTGCAACCAACACGTTTGGTAAAAAGAAGTTTGTACAGTTTGAAAATGGAGTTGCATAATGTTTCTTACCCACATACAGACAGCGGTCAGACTGCGACCCAGCCAATCAAACACGTTGAATAACAGGAAACAAGACACTGGGATGAAATACAACTCTAAAAAGAGAGAATTTAGCCATTATGTATAGGAGCTTTTAATATAAGCCGCAAACAAAATGTCTTCATATTCAAACATTGAAATGTTTTAATATTACCACGAACTTCACAGTTTGTAAATGCATAAAGAGCAGCAGATGATTTATGATCTAAATATATTTTGGATCTCATTGTTTTCATGCTTTCACAAATAATTCACCACACAAAACACACTGTGGTTATTTGCATTAAGCATTGATTTCCCCTGTTTTCTGTAACATTATCTGTGAAAGCTTATTGAATGAATTAATGAATTTAAAGGTAATTGCAACTTTTTATGCCATAATTCAGACTTTTTTCTCTCAATTCTGAGTTTATATCTCACAATTCAGACTTTTTTCTCTCAAAAATGCAAAATATAAACACAATTCTGCAAAAAAAAAAAAAAAAATTGTGAGATGTACGATCTTTGACTTCATTTTATAGGTTTAAAAATGGTTTGTTTTCTTGTTTTGAAACCTTGTAATTGCTTTAGATGATATATCTGTTTATATCTATAAGTGGTAGGTAAATATTATTATTTCATGTGTTAATATTGTAGTGGGGGCTTTGTTGTTCTGAGTGATGAGATTATTGTTGTTTGTTTTGTGTTATGCTATCTAATTTTTGTGTATTAGCACCCCCTTGAAAACGAGATGATGCATCTCAAGGGGTTTATCCTAAAGAATAAATTTGCATATATATATATATATATATATAGTATATATATTATATATATATTGGTGAGTATATATATATATATATATATATTAACTCAGAGTTTATCCGGACTATAATATATAAACTCAGAATTACAAGAAAAAAGTTCTGTTTTTGAAAAAAATACAAATAAAAATGAAAGCGTTATTACAATATGAATTTTTATCTCACAATTCTGTTTTTTTTTTCTCACAAGTCAAATTGTGAGATATAAACATATAAAAAGTCGGAATTGTGAGGGAAAAAAAGTTGGCAAAAAAAGGAAATTGCACATTTTTATCTCACAATTCAGATTTTTTTCTCAGAATTCCGAGATATAAACTCAGAATCTCAAAGTCAGAGTTGCAAGGTGTTACCTTGAGTTTATAATTTGTAATTCCAAATTGAAAAAAAAAAAAAAAAAGTCAGAATTGTGGGATAAAAAAAAATCAACTTTTAACTCACAATTCAGACTTTTTTCAGAATTGCAGAGATATACACTTTTTATTTTATTCCAAAAAAAAGATATAATAAAATAAGCTTCCATAATAATCAGACTCGTTATCAGACTGTGAATGGTATAGAGTCAGACTCATTGAACTCTCACCCCACTGTCCGCCATCAGCAATAGTAGATTTAACATCCACAGTGATGGCGGGAAACGTGCCGATGGTGATGGTGAAGGCGAAACACACAGAGAACGCCATAACCCAGATCTGACGAGAGAAATACAAGAAAAACTCACACTTTCAGCTGGGCTAAACTCACTGACACAAAAACACTAAGGTGTTATGAGTATTGTTGCTATGCAGTTGCTAAAGTGTTCTGAGTATTGTTGCTATGCAGTTTCTAAGGTGTTATGAGTATTGTTGCTATGCAGTTGTTAAAGTGTTCTGAGTATTGTTGCTATGCAGTTTCTAAGGTGTTCTGAGTATTGTTGCTATGCAGTTTCTAAGGTGTTATGAGTATTGTTGCTATGCAGTTTCTAAGGTGTTCTGAGTATTGTTGCTATGCAGCTGTTGATTTTAATGTGTTTACCTTCTTAAAGATGACCAGTATGGATGGTGTTTGTTTGTTGTCGTCTCCAGCGCTCTTCTGCCGCTCATCTACAGACAGTTCAACTTTAAAACAGGTTTTTGACTGATATTCAGATTCAGAGGTTTTGATGTGAATTTTTGTGACGTCACCTTTCTTCAGAAGATCCATCTTGTTCTCTTCATCCTCAGCTGGTTTGCTCTGCTGACTCTCCTGATAGTACTGAAAAAACTCCTACAGAAGACAAACAGCAAAAAGACTGTAAATGTTTCAGGTTTTGAATCGACGCCTTCGCTTTCTCCAGCCGCTCAGATCTTACCAGTTTAGGAAGGAGAACGTATGCTGCGATGGCGAGGGAAATAACGACACACGCTGTGATGAAGTATCCAAAAGCGCTGTCATGTATAGCAGAACCACCTGAGAGAGAGAAAATTAGGTTTACTGTATATAAACATTATATTCCATCACAAAATTAAGGGAATCTGATTTTCTTTTTAAATAAATAAATAAATAAAAATTGCTTTTTAAATTAAACAATCTTCTTCCGCTTTTTTTTGTAACACAAGGATTTACAGTAAATACATGTTAAAATATAAAAATATCAATTAAAAAAATTCATTAATTAAAAAAATAAATAAATATATATATATAGAGAGAGAGAGAGCGAGAGAGAGAGAGAGAGAATTTATATATTTGTAT
>NW_015549585.1:228640-229171 GCF_001515605.1 Sinocyclocheilus anshuiensis
CAATAAAGATATTTACTTACATAAATCAATACAAATATACATTTAAATAAATATTTATTAAAATAAAAAAAATCAATACAAATATTTTTTTAAATAATTAAATAAAAGAATATTATTAAATAATAATTATTATAATTATAAATATTATTCAAATAAATATATATTCAAATAAATAAATGTACAAATATTCAAATAAATATGCAAATAAACTGTTCTAAAACAAGCTTCAATTTCTTTATGCATTCTAATTTCTTATTTTCTTTCTTTTGACTTCAGCATGAAATAACTCTAGAAAGCCACAGTTTTAGTACAGCGTGTTAAGAATGAGTGTGTATTGCTCAGTCTGACCGCTGGTGAAGCACTGAGTTGAGGCAGGTGAAGACCAGCAGAGGAACCATCGCACACAGCGTCATCACATTATTAAACTTGGCCTGTAAGACGCTCCGGGAGTCTTCTTCAGTCGCGTTGACTGAGAAATTCGCTTCACTTGAAGGATCTGCCAGACGACTTGTGAAATACTGTGAGATAACC
>NW_015549585.1:229383-234688 GCF_001515605.1 Sinocyclocheilus anshuiensis
CTGGTGAAGCACTGAGTTGAGGCAGGTGAAGACCAGCAGAGGAACCATCGCACACAGCGTCATCACATTATTAAACTTGGCCTGTAAGACGCTCCGCGAGTCTTCTTCAGTCGCGTTGGCTGAGAGATTCGCTTCACTTAAAGTGTCTGCAAGACGACTGCTGAAATACTACAAGATAAACAGAGAAAAAAAGCCTTGGGAGATACACATCTTCTGTTTTTTTGTGGATGTAATTGTTGCTTTTGCAACACTTTGTCAGCATTTCTGGTCATCTACGGCAAAAACCAACCCGAGATGTACAACTTCACACGAAATATGTGACGCAAGACGTAAAGTGCTTACCATAGTAGCTGTCATGAAGAAATTCCACGGCAGCAGCGTTCCCAACCCCAGCATGAAGAAAATCAACCACACGCCATTATATCTGTCACGAGAAGAGGATGCTTTACTGCTGTTCAACCAATTCACATCTTCACATCAGGTTTCTGGGTTCTAAGAAGCACCAGAACAAAGATAGTTTTCTAAAAAAAACACACACACTACAGAATACCTAGTAAAAGTGTGATATATCACCCTTTGTTTTTAGGAGGGAGAACTGACTCCGCACATCTGGTGTGACTCTTGAGCAAACTTTACAGCACCAGAAAGCCACTTTGCTCTTGTTATCTGTCTGTCTGATTCAGAGCGGCGGCAGAAGAGCAAGATATTAACTGATGTTCATGCTTTGATGTTCGACTCACTTGTCTTTGGGCACCTGAGGGTCCATGTCTGTGAGATTCACTGTAATGAGACGGGATTTTACTGCGCAAGCACCTGGAAGGAACACAGACATGATGGGGGGAAATAAATAAATAAATAATCAAATAAAACAAAACAGGGTTTAGTGAAAAATTACAAAAACTACAATAAATCTAGAATAATCAATCAATTCCATATATATATATATATATATAAAATGCAAGAATATAAACAAAGTTATTTCTAAGTTTAAATCTAATCTTATTTACACGTGAAAATAAATAAGTAAATAAATAAATAGTATTAAAAAGTATAAATACCATATATAATGCAAGAATATAAACTACATATGAAAATAAATAAATACTTAAATAGTAATAGAAAGTACTATAAAATGTGTTATAGAGTATTAAAAACAAGCATCATTTTATAATTACAAAAAAATATATAGAATAATGAATAAATACCATATATAATGCAAGAATATAAACAAAGTTATTTCTAAGTTTAAATCTAAACTCCACGTGAAAATTAACTAACTAATTAATTAATTAGTATTAAACGTTATATAAAAAAGTCTTGTAAGTAATATATAGTATTAAAAACAAGCTATTTTTTCTTATAATTACAAAAAATAAAAAGTATAAATAATGAATAAATACCATATATAATGCAAGAATATAAACTACATATAAAAATAAATAAATACTTAAATAGTAATAAAAAGTACTATAAAATGTGTTATAGAGTATTAAAAACAAGCTATTTTTTCCTCATAATTACAAAAAAAAAGTATAAATAATGAATAAATACCATATATAATGCAAGAATATAAACTACATATAAAAATAAATAAATACTTAAATAGTAATAAAAAGTACTATAAAATGTGTTATAGAGTATTAAAAACAAGCTATTTTTTCCTCATAATTACAAGAAATAAAAAGTATAAATAATGAATAAATACCATATATAATGCAAGAATATAAACTACATATAAAAATAAATAAATACTTAAATAGTAATAAAAAGTACTATAAAATGTGTTATAGAGTATTAAAAACAAGCTATTTTTTCCTCATAATTACAAGAAATAAAAAGTATAAATAATGAATAAATACCATATATAATGCAAGAATATAAACAAAGTTATTTATACGTTTAAATCTAACTAAAAATAATAATAAATCTTATTAAAACAGACTTCAATTTCTTTATGGAATTTACAATTTTGTATTTTCTCACTTTTGATTTAGAGATTAAATCTGACGTTGATATTTCAACAGTTAACTGGATCTTTGTTATGTGCTGTAAATATAGGCATCATAACTATATGACATAGAATAAAAAGTATAGGATAATGAACACATATATATCATACATGAATTTAAACAAAACTTTAATTGCCAGTTATTTCATTAGTTTCAATCTAAACTGAACATGAAAATAAGCACAAATGAATAAATAGTCTTAAAACAGGCTTCGTTTTTGAATGGAAACTACTTTTCTTTCCTTTGATTTTGGAATGAAATCTGACTGATATTTCATCCAGTTATTTATACGTTTAAATCTAACTAAAAATAATAATAAATCTTATTAAAACAGACTTCAATTTCTTTATGGAATTTACAATTTTGTATTTTCTCACTTTTGATTTAGAGATTAAATCTGACGTTGATATTTCAACAGTTAACTGGATCTTTGTTATGTGCTGTAAATATAGGCATCATAACTATATGACATAGAATAAAAAGTATAGGATAATGAACACATATATCATACATGAATTTAAACAAAACTTTAATTGCCAGTTATTTCATTAGTTTCAATCTAAACTGAACATGAAAATAAACACAAATGAATAAATAGTCTTAAAACAGGCTTCGTTTTTGAATGGAAACTACTTTTCTTTCCTTTGATTTTGGAATGAAATCTGACTGATATTTCATCCTTGGAAAGTCACCGTTAACTGAACCTCTGCAATGTACTGCGAGTACAAGAATCATAATTATAATTACCTTAAAAAATAGAATGATGAATAGATACCATATATCATGCAAGAATATAAACCAAACTTTCACAGCATGTCGTAAGTTTCAATCCAAAGTAACCAGTAAAACGAGACATAAGAGTTTCACAATCACTGTGAATAATTCCAATAAAAAAGTGAAGTGAAATACTTACTGACGCTCACATGCAACACTTGTTGAACACTAAGAGCACTAATGCAGTTCTGCTTTAAACAGCTGCAGGAGACCCAACTAGAGCCCTGTATGAGTGGCTCCGCCCTCAGCCTGTGTGCCCCGCCCCCTCATGCATATGCAATGAGGGGCTGCAGGGTTTCTTCACTGATAGTGCAGTTTATCTGACTGTCTGCACTAGCAACACCAAGAAAACACAACTGAAACACGTCTGCAAAACAGCAGAAACCACTGAGATTAAACTCGGTGGGAAATTTCTCAACAATGGCGCACAATGTTCAGAAGATATCAAAAGTAAATAAATTATGAATTAATTATTTTTTTTTTTAAACAAACAAACAAACTATTATATTAATATTATGTTTATTTATACTATATATTGATTGATGATTAATATTATAATTATTTATTATATTATATAAATATTAAAAGGTTTGTCATATTAATATGATTATAGATTAGAATTTATTTATAAACAAAGAAACATTTTTCTCTTTTATTTAATATATTATATTAATAAAATAAAATAGCAAAAAAACGTTCAAATAAAAGTTTGTTATATTAATAAAATGTATATTTATATTATATTTTTTTATAAAATGTATAATTCTTTTTATTTAATATTTATATGAACCATATACAGTGGGTACGGAAAGTATTCAGACCCCCTTCAATTTTTCACTCTGTTATATTGCAGCCATTTGCGGCTGCAATATAACAAAGAGTGAAAAATTTAAGGGGGTCTGAATACTTTCCGTACCCACTGTATATTATATAACAAATTTAGTCGAGTGATGTCACAGAGTGTAACACATCACTCAATCCATTAATGGACACTGATTAACTATATAAATGATGAGGATGATGAAGATGATGAAGATGATGGTTTAGTAAAGTGATTTCAGACTCAGTGCTGTTGAGGCCGGTTTCAATTATATTTGATCAATTTCACATAGCGCAGAATATATACACTACCGCTCAAAAGTGTGGGATCAGTAAGACTCGTAATGTTTTATAAAGAAGTCTCTTCTGCTCATCAAGGGTGCATTTATTTAATCAGAAATACAGAAAAAAACTAATCTTGCAAAACGTTATTATAATATAAAATAATGGTTTCTAGTTTAATTTCCTTTCAAATGTAATTTATTTCTGTGATGCGCAGCTGAATTTTCAGCATCATTGCTCCAGTCTTCAGTGTCACATGAAGTTAAAACAATGCATTACTTATTCTAATGTTGAATTTTATTTTGTGATAGTCACATTTGATTGAATTTGAATTGAATTAATTTCTTAAACTGACCACAAACTTGGTAGTGTATGTGTGTGTATATATATATATATATATATATATATATAATTTATTTATTTATAACAGGGCAACTCACACAGAGGTTTGATCAAATCACAGTCACTCAGAACGAATAATAGTAAACTTTGTCTTAGCAAACACCACTAAAAACTTTTAAAGCCAGTAAGATATGCATGTAAACTGTCCTGAGTGCCCTTGCGCTATTTATAGCCCCTAAATACACGATCGTTAAAATCCTCCACCCAACAACGGCCTCTCAGATCCTCATTCAAATCCATCAGTAAGTCACATATCTGGATAAAATACTTCTCACTGCAAGATGCGGCATGTTTCACAGCACAGCTGGTCAGGAGCACAATGATTCTCAATAGTTTCTCCTGAACAATCTGTTTTACTGACACACATCATTCTGTGGAAAAACAATGAAAGCGTGAACTACTCCTATCAGAGCAATCTGGAGTCAGTTAATAGCAGGTTTGTTGAGTCGGTCTTGAGACCTGAGGAACGCTGTTAAAACAGCCCAAAAACAACACTGAAACTCTGGAAACACATCTCACCGGTGATCGCTCAGATTAAATACAAACTACACTGTAGTTGACTGAAATGTTGAGTGATGTGGGTTTTCCACAAGTTATATACATAATATATTTAATATTATTAAATACATAATATATATATTTGGTGGCAAATGAGATACAAGAACACTTTAGTCGGGCCTGGTTGATATATTGTCCTATCATCACACAAAGGTTGTAAATAATTAGTAAAAAAAGCTGCAAAATATTTCTGTGGCCTTCCTTTTACAGAATAAAAATAGTTTTTTACTCGTGAAAGATGACCAATAAATAAATCCAAGTTTTATTTCACCACAAATTCAACAGAAATAATATTTGCATTAAAAAAATTTAAATTATTTTGCATTTTGGCGTTATTTTTTTGACAATAAAGAACATTTCCAATCCAAATTTTGTCCATTACTGTAACGTAAGACAATTTTTTATGTTAAAAAATTATATATATATATATATATATATATATATATATACACACACACACA
>NW_015549585.1:234728-237133 GCF_001515605.1 Sinocyclocheilus anshuiensis
CAAAATATTTACAAAAATGTGAGGGGTGTACTCACTTCTGTGAGATACTGTATATATATATACACACACACACAAATGTGTAAGTGTGTGCTTAATTATTTAAAAAAAAAAAAAACTTTTATTATTATTTTCACGACAATAAAGAACATTTCCCACACAAATTTTATTCACAATTATTCACAAATTCAAAACGAATAATATTTGCATAAAAAAAAGTAAAATTATTTTGCATTTTGGTGTTATTTTCTTGACAATAAAGAACATTTCCAATCCACATTTTGTCCATTACTGTAACGTAAGAAATATTTTTTATAAGTAAAAAAATTATATATATATATACACACACACACACAAATGTGTAAGTGTATGTGTTTAATTATTTAAAAAAATAAATAAATACTTTTATTATTGTTATTTTCACGACAATAAAGAACATTTCCCACACAAATTTTATTCATTAAATATTAGTTTTCTATTTTTTTATTTTGTTGTATTATTTTTATGTAAATATATTTTATATAAGTTGTTGTAAATGGCCTTAATTTTTTATTTAAAATTTTCCACATTTTATTTGTGTAGTGCTTTTCACAATACACATTGTTTCAAGGCACCTTTAGAAAAAAAAATATAACGTTATATGTTACATATATTTCAAATTTTTCTTTTGATTTCAGACTGAGTCACTTTTATTTAATATATATATTTAATTTATTTAATGTGATATTTTCATGACCGTAAAGCACATTTCCCACCCAATATTTTAGAATTAAAATATATTTCATTTAATTAAACATGTTTGTAAAAATGTGTCATGAAAATAATGTCCCAATGAAAAAAAATCTCAATTGTTCTAAAAGGTATTTTTTTAATGGAATTTTATTTAATTTATTTTTTTTAAATTGTATAGTGCTCTTCACAACACATTCTTTCAAAGCAACTTTAGAACATTTGTATATATTTCAGAATTTTCTCTTGATTTACAGTCACGTTGCAGGATTTACATGATTGAATATTTCTACATGAACACAACCAGTACAAAAGTATGTTAGTGAAACAGCAGCAAAATATCGACTTAACCCTCCATTTGATCAGAAGACACTCTGCTCTTACCTTTGCTGAACTGTTTTTCAGAAACTTCATTCACTAACTCCAGCAAAGTTTCCAGCAGTAGCTCCTGAGCGTTCACACAAGTGCAGATCACTATCACGCAATGTTTCTGTGACGATAATGTCAAATTTTTGCCTGCTGTCTCAAAGAAACCAAATATTAGCTGCATGTGAGAGAACGCAAACCAGCCACAGAAAGAGTTGAAGCTTGTTGAAATACAGTGAAATCCTCATTTACTAAGACACGAGATGTTTAAATCAGTCTTGAACAGCTTTACTGAATGACGCATTAAAATCACAGAACGTCACAAGGAGGAAAAGAAACGGTTTCACTTAAAAAGCAAAGCTAATAAATCAATACAGTTCTGCCTGTGATGCAATGCTGTTAGTCTGACTGAGAGTTTAGAGAATCATTAACTGCCCAGAAGGTCATATTGATTCATCATTTATGCCAAATTAACAGTATTAATTACAGTTACAATCACACCTTCATTCAGTCTGTTCTGTTGTGGAATATAATGATTTCTGTACTCTGATGAAATGAACCACAATAGGCAAAAATCATAAACCCATAATAGTTACGACAGGTATTGTTTTTTTATTTTCTAACATTTTTTACTTAACTTTTAACATAACAAATGTGTAGCATTTTAGGCTTAATTTTAATCACACGGAGGAGAAAAGGTGAAAATAAATGTGATTATTTACACAGCAAAGCAATTAATGATAGTAAGAATAAATAATATTACAACTTTCATAATGCATGTTATGGTTTCACGTAGCCCAAAACAGACGATAATAATTGTGATCACTTTTAACAAAGCAAATAATGATAATAATAATAAATATTACAACTGCATATTATGTTTTATTTAGATCGCATAAAAACGCCACAGTTATTCAAAAGAATTAATCTGTCATTCATTTTCATTTATTTATTTATTATTTTTAATTTATTATTTTCTACTTAACATTTTTTTTATTTTAATTTTTAACAACAAATGTGTAGCATTTTAGGCTTAACAGTCACATGTAACGAAGATGAAAATAAATGTGGTTATTTAGATAGCAAAGCAATTAATGATAATAATAATAATAAATATTACAATTCTCATAATGAATTTTATGTTTTCTTCAGAAAGCGAAAAAAAAATGACACCGTTATTTAAAATAATTAATTCATCTTTCGTTACTTTGCTTATTTTTTTATTTATTATTTTTTACTTAACATTATTTAAATTAATTTTGCCTCAGTTTTTTAAAAATAGTTAATTAATCTGTCATTTAACATTTGATATT
>NW_015549585.1:237143-237702 GCF_001515605.1 Sinocyclocheilus anshuiensis
TATAATATATAAGTATATTATAAATAATATTATATACATAATATATAGAAAAAATATTTAGAAAATATATATTTGTAATATATAATACTTAATATTATAATGTTATGTAGTTATTTATAATATATAAGTATATTATAAATAATATTATAAACATAATATTATTTACTTATATTTGTGTGTGTGTATATAATAGACATATTATTAGAAAATCTATTACATAATATAATATTATTTTTTATGTATTTTTAACTAATGTAACTATTTGACATCAGTGGATGACACGTGGTTTATGTCAAGAAAAAAAGAAAATCAGTTTGAGGCAAAAATTGCTTATATTTCACTGGTAATGACTGTTATTGTGTCATTCATCAGTAAATCAATAATGTGCAGAATATTCTGTTCACTGACCATCTATCAATGCACTCAAAACATAAACTGCACGTTAATAGAAAGCCTATAAAGTCAAAGCAGCCCTACCTGCAACAGCTGTGTGTGTGTTTGAACTCTGTTCTGCACAGTGGAAGTTCAAAGAGCGTCAGGGCTCTTATCTGCAGGAATG
>NW_015549585.1:237720-267534 GCF_001515605.1 Sinocyclocheilus anshuiensis
CAGGAATGCTCTCAATGAGTGAGAGTTGACCACTATCCGCAGCACTAGCCTAATCACCGCGGGGTCAAAGGTCAGCGTGAGCTGAGGGCATGTCCTGCTTTTCGTCCACTCACCATTAGATTCACAGATTGACCTGCAGCTGCAAACCCAGATAAAGCATCAGAGACTGCTCCGAAACCTCTAATGATTTTAATTCTATTTGCTCTGGCAGTTGCTAGGGCGTTTGGGTAGTCGCTAGGTGAAAATGATTACATGCACTGGATTCCTGATAGGATATTCCATGCATACTAAACAACTGTGCATACTGAAGGCTAAATAGTGTGAAGAGCGTGGAATGATGCGCTTCCAAAAACAGCTGTAGATATTCGGTGATTTGTCGCCATCTGCTGGATAGATGATGTTGATACTGCGGTTATGATGAATAATAAAGCATTGGGTATAAAGTCAAATGATTTGAAAAACAAAAGCAGGACATGCCCTCAGCTCACGCTGACCTTTGACCCCGCGGTGATTAGGCTAGTGCTGCTGATAGTGGTCAACTCTCACTCATTGAGAGCATTCCTGCAGATAAGAGCCCTGACGCTCTTTGAACTTCCACTTGATGTTTGAACAATTTAAAACTGACATGTATTTCTAAAATGTATTTGGAAACTAAATTTAAAAGTAAAAACTTGAAAGCAGTACAAACTATGTAACTATTTAAGATGTACAATGTTTTTCTGTATTTGTTTTTGTTTTTTTTGGTTATACATACTCTTGTTTGTACATAAACATATAATATAAATAATAATAAAAAATAATAATAAATCATATCTGAACATAGATATCAGAAACTTGTTCCCGCCATGGAATTATTTTTTTTATTTTTTTTTAAAAAGGTAATTGCAACATTTTGTCTTTCAATTTTGACTTTTTTTTGTCTTTTTTTGTTTGTTTACTTATTGCATTTACATCAGTGCTATTTTAGAATAATTGAGACACTATTATAGTTTTCATTAATATTTTAACCAGCTTTTATTTTTATATTTTCTCTTTTCATTTTTTTTATTTTAGTTAAAGTTTTAGTATTTCTGTTGTGTGTTTTAGTCATTTTTAGTTTTTTTTTTTTGTAATATGTCTGTATAGTTTTTTATACATTTTTATTTTAGTTTTAGTTATTTTAGTCCATCAAGTCAATCTAAATTAAATTGAGAAATGTTGCCTTGGCAAATAGCTGAAATAAAAAGTTTTTTATATTTTATTGTAACATTTACTAAGGTAAAAAACAATAAGTTTTAAGTTTCAATAAGTTGAAATAAGTTTCAAGTAACGATAATGTTGCTGGTATTAATTTTACTGTCAGTTTTAATTTTAATTAATTATAATAACCCTGGTTTAGATCTTGCAATTCTGACTTTTTGCCCCACCAATTATTCTCAGAATTGTGAGTTTATATGAGGGATAAAAAAAAAAAAAGCATTGTGACTTTTTATCTGACAATTCTGAGTGTAAATGAATTGTGAGGGGAAAAAAAGTCAGAATTTTCAGATAAAATTTTATTTTATTTGATCACAGAATCAATTAAGCTTCCATATAAATGGATTTAAAGAATCACATCCACCAGAGATTTTTCTAGTGAAGCTGATCACAGAGTAAAGTTAACCAGCAGGAATGACAGCAGCAGACAAAACTGTTTTTACAAACATGATCATTTTTATTGGTTTGATTTCAGTTATGAAGAATGACAGCAGTCAAAATAGATTTCTATAGAAATAACAGCATTAGTCAGCCAACAACAAATCACACGGATTCTGAATCACATTCACTGACGCGCTCATTCAGTTTGTGTTGTGTTTAGTGCTGTTTATTCAATTTCAGCCGTAATAGATTGTGTAAGCTTGAATATATAATGATGGCGAAATCTTGAAGCTGTGCCGTCCGTGTCACCTACAGAACATCAGGTTTGACTTGACAACTATATGTGATTAAGAAGAGAAAAATCAGACATTTCAAAATGATTCTTAATCTTTCATTCATAATTCAGAGAGCTACACTAAAAAAGAGCCATGTCGTTCGGGACGGCATTTATTAACAGAATAGAAAAGACATGCGTGCACTTACATGTTGAAGAGCACAGGCAGCGTTTGAGCGGGAGTGCATCACCTAAACCACAGATCAAAATCCATCAGAAACTTTCTATAATGAAAAATCAAATGCATTCAGACTATAAAAGAGAAAAATATATATGTTTTTTACATTCTCTAAATTATTTTTGCCCATGTTTAACTGTTGTGGGTGGTTGCCAGGGCAATTCTATGCTGTTGCTAGGGTGTTAACGGGTGATGATGTGTTGCTATGTGGTTGCTAAGTGTTCTGAATATTTCAGTGTGTTGTTATGCAGTCGCTATGGTGTTCCAGGTGATGTTGTGTTGCTATACGGTTGCTAAGTGTTCTGAATATTTCAGTGTGTCGCTACGCAGTTGCTAGGGTGTTGGGTGATGTTTTGTTGCTATATGGTTTCTAAGTGTTCTGAATATTTCATTGCACTGCTATGCAGTTACTAGTGTGTTCTGGGTAATGTTATGTTGCTATGGGGTTGCTTAGCATTTTGAATATTTCAGTTCGTAGGCTATGCTGTTGCTAGGGTGTTCTAGACAGTGTGTTGCTATGTGGTTGCTAAGTGTTCTAAGTATTTCAGTTTGTTGCTATGCAGTTGCTAGGCTGTTCTGGGCAATACATTGCTATGTGGTTGCTAAGTGTTGTGAATATTTCAGTGTGTTGCTATGTAGTTGCTAGGCTGTTACGGGGTGATGTTCTGCTGCTACATGGTTTCTAAGAGTTCTGAATATTTCAGTGCATTGCGATGTAGTTGCGAGGGTGTTCTGGGTGATGTTATGTTGCTATGGGGTTGCTTAGCATTTTGAATATTTCAGTTTGTTGCTATGCTGTTGCTAGGGTGTTCTGGGCAATATGTTGCTATGTGGTTGCTAAGTGTTCTAAATATTTCAGTTCATTGCTATGCAGTTGCTAGGCTGTTCTGGGCAATACATTGCTATGTGGTTTCTAAGTGTTCTGAATATTTCAGTGCATTGCTATGCATTTGCTAGGCTGATCAGGGCAATATGTTGCTATGCGGTTGCTAAGTGTTCTGAATATTTCAGTGCATTGCTATGCAGTTGCTAGGGTGTTATGTGTGATGTTATGTTGCTACGTGGTTGCTTAGCGTTTTGAATATTTCAATGCTGTTGCTAGGGTGTTCCAGACAATGTGTTGCTACATGGTTGCTAAGAGTTCTGAGTATTTAAAATTGTTGCCATGCAGTTGCTAGGATGTTCTGGTTGATGTGTTGCTATATGGTTGCTAAGGTATTCTTAGTATTTCAGTGCATTGCTATGCAGCTGTTCCAGGTGATGTGTTGCTATGCAGTTGCTAGGTTGTTCTGGTCAGTGTGTTGTTATGTGTTTGCTTGTATTCTCTGTGACATTCTGACTCCTTCAGTGTAAATCTGTGTGATTATTGTGTCATTTAATCGCACTAGTAATAGTGATGCTCGCCTTTTATTCGAGCCGTACCTCCTTTTTCCTGCCAGAACGGAGTTGAGGTATTTCTTGGCCGCCATCTGTTTGCGGTAGCGGCTGTAGTTGTCTGTGAAGACGGCGTCTGAGTGACGTTTCACAGGCATCTGCTCCACACCCAGCTCATCACTACAGCAGGCAGACAGGAAAATGACCTCCACTGTTCACTGACCTCCTGCTGCCTCATTATTAAAAGCTTAATTAAATCAGCATCACAACAGCGACCGTATTACCTCTTGATACTTAGTACATTCAGTTTGCCATCCAGACTTATTTAACTTGTTAAGTGTCATATATAAACCAAACCAGACATTGTGTTACCATGGAAATGGTACTTTAAATCCTTTTAACTGGCTCCTCCCCCTAGTGGGCGGTGTCAGGTGTCCTATTACAAAATTTACTACAATATGTTTTAATCAAAGCTTTTTTTAAATCTTGACAAATCATGTATCATTGGAAAGGTCTGAGTCCAAGGTTCCATATTCGGTGGTTATTTCATGATTAAAGTATTGTATTAAAGTATTAAAGTAAAATATTGTGACAAAAATGTATAAATTTGTGACTGGAAAATGCGCTCAATGGAGTTTGGATATCACCCGGTGGCTGTTTTTGATATAGCGCCTAAATAAAATCTCACAGGAACCTCAATTTTTGTAATATTAACTTCAAATTTGGAACACAATTTATTTAGATATATGGCTTTGATTTCCCTATCACATATTTTAGACATCATCATAAAATATAATTCTAAAGCTTAAACACTCAAAATTCTGACCACTACCATTCCGTGTTACCATGGAAATGGTATTTTAAATCATTTTACCAGGCTCCTCCCCCTAGTTGGCGGTGTCAAGTGTCATATTACAAAATTCATTACACTATTTTTTTAATCAAAACTTTTTCTAAACTTGACAAAACACATATCAAGTCTCAAGATTATTTCATGAAAACAGTAATATTGTGACAGAAATGTATCAATTAATACATTTTTAATATACATTTAATGGAGTTTGGGTGTAAAGCACCTAAACAATATATCATAGGAACCTAAATTTTTGTAATATCAACTTCAAATTTGGAACATAATTTATTTAGAAATATTGCTTTGATTTTATAGCAATTTTAGATTCTAATTTATTTTATTTTATATAAGATGAAAAAGTAGAGTGCTTTTACTTTACAGTAAACTTTTTAAGACTTTTTAAACTACTTTTTTTAATGCTTTCACTTCACCAGAAAGCTGCTGATAGTCTTCTTTGAAATAGAGACTAACCTTATGTATTCCAAAGCGTTCATGAATTACAACCATTTCAGTTTGGATAATGCATTTTCACGTCTAAGAGATTATATGGCCATCTTTACCTGACTCTCTTTGTGAGTAAAGACTCCAGATATTCTTTAGCAGACAGTTGGCCGAGCAGTTTGCTGTATCCGCTCGTGAACAGCCCATCAGCGTGTCTGGATGGTCTAAAGCAAATACAGATAAAAAGCACGTTTTATTTTATTGTATAAATTGTCTTTTATTGTCTTCAGTGCTTTGATTGTTTGTGCCCACAAAAGATCTTCCTCATCATCACATTTACAGCTTCAGTCTTTCCTCTGGAAATGGATCTCTAATATTTTTATAAGAGTGTTGATGGTATGACATACAGCCGTAGCTAATGTCATAGTGTGTTTCTACGTACCTCTCGACGGTGTTTGCGAGTTCATACAGGAGTTTATATGCCTCCAGATCCTGTAATGACAGGTCTCTCGTCCAGTCGTCCTCTCCGTCTTCATCAAGAGCGCCTGGTCTGGAAAGAATTAAGATGCAAAATACAAACTATGTACTCGATGCAAAGAAAATAAGATAATTTGTCGCAGTCATTTTTCAAGTATATTCAACTTTTGCATATTTATTTATAATATAATTTATGAGTGAATTTCAGAAATAAAAATGAAAAAGAAAACGTTTTAATGGAGCCTATATGCCAACCAGTATATGCATGTGTGTGTGTGTGTGTGTGTGTGTCTGAATTAACTACAATAATGCAAATTTTGGATAAAAATGGTCACAATGCAAAACGAACACATTATGATATAAAATAGGTTAGCAATATAAATTGTTTTAAATTAAACATATTTTATATCATTATTGGTTTGTTTTGCATTGTGACATTATTTTCATGTATTTCAAATAATTTACTATTTTTCCATGTGATTTTGGGATTAAATTAATTTGAAATATAAATGAAAAAAACAATTTTGTTAACTAAATATAACTAATAATAGAAAATAATTTATTTAAATTTATTACATATTATTATGAAAACTATACATTCATTGTAATTAAAAAATCTCTAATACATTTTTGTTAAGTAAATTATAGACTGTACATTAATGGTGTTTTATGTCTCACCTGATGTCAGGATATGCGGAGATGGCAGGCAATGCAAGAGTCCTGCAGCAGAAAACACCGCAGACGGCCATCAGGAGGAGCGTCTGACAGCTGCTCAGAGAAATCATGGCTTTCTGCAGAGGTGTAAACCAAGTCAGAACAAACATCTGCATTAGACTGAATATTCAGACAGATTTTGGTTTTCTTTTGATATCAATTTACCAGTTTTTGGCCTTTTTGCATATGTGGCACTTGATAAATAATGGCGATATGAGCCCCATTTGTGACCCTGAACCAGTCATAAGGGTCAATTTTTCTTAAATCATCTGAAAGGTGAATAAATAAGCTTTCTATTGATGTATGGTTTGTTAGGATAGGACAATATTTTGCCGAGATACAACTATTTGAAAATCTGGAATCTGAGGGTGCAAAAAAAATCCAAATATTGAGAAAATCATCTTTAAAGTTGTCCAAATTAAGTTCTTAGCAATGCATATTGCTAATCAAAAATTAAGTTTTGATATATTTACGGTAGGAAATTTACAAAATATCTTCATGGAACATGATCTTTACTTAATATCCTAATGATTTTTTGCATAAAAGAAAAATCGATAATTTTGACCCATACTATGTATTGTTGGCTATTGCTACAAATATACCCCAGCGACTTAAGACTGCTTTTGTGCTCCAGGGTCACATTTGTCTTATTTTCAATATCAAAATTTTAGATTAAAACAAAAAAAATTAAAATGCATCTTAGGCGCTGCAAATAGTTTACATTTTAAGCGTTTTTCCCGGTTCGTTTTAATGACTAACAAATGTTTTTAAAAGTTAGCAATTTTCTAACAGTATATATTATATAATGATTAACAAATGCATTTATAAAAGTTCAAATATCCCATGTAGTTTCCCAATTAATACAAGCTCATAAAACATGCTATATTAATAAATGCACATATATTTGAAATGTGAAATTTGTAAATAAAGTACCCAACTACCTATAAATGTTTTTAGAAGTTTGCTTTTTTTTCTAACAATATATATTATATAATGATAATCAAATGCATTTGTAAAAGTACACATATGTAACGTAGTTTCCCAATTAACATAAGCTCAAAAACATTTTATTTTAATAAATGCGCAAACATTTGAGATGGTTAGTTTAAAAAAAATTAAATAAAGTACCTAGCTACCCATAAATGTTTTTAAAAGTTTGCATTTTTCTAACAGTATATATTAAATAATGATAATCAAATGCATTGATAAAAAAATGTAGTTTCCTAATTAACACAAGTTCATAAAACTTTTCATTTTAATAAATGCAGATACATTTGAAATGTGAAATTTGTAAAGTACCCATAAATGTTTATAAAAGTTAGCATTTTTCTAACAATATATATTATATAATTAACAAATGCATTTATAAAAGTTCAAATATCCCATGTAGTTTCCCAATTAATATAAGTTCATCAAATTTTATTTTAATAAATGCACATACATTTTTAATGTTTAGTAAAACCGTATATAAAGTACTCTATTACCCATAAATGTTTTCAAAGGATTGCATTTTTCTAACAATATATATTATATAATGATTAACTAATGCATTTATAAAAGTTCAAATACCCTATATTATTTCCCAATTAACAAGCTCATAAATCATTTTGTTTTAATAAATGCACATATATTTGAAATGTGACATTTGTAAATAAAGTACACAACTACCTATAAATGTTTTTAGAAGTTTGCATTTTTCTAACAATATATATTATATAACACTCAAAACATTGAAGAATCAAAGTACTCACAGTCCGGATGTATTTTCAGCTGTGCGGTTGTGTATGATCTCTGACACCTGTACGGATGAAGAATAGTTTCCTCGGCTCAGTTCCCGTCTGTCTGTCTCTCTTTGTCTCCTGGCCGCTGCTTTTATACACCTTGATTATTCACGTTACTGAAGATCCTCAGCATCTGTCCTGCGTCACATGGTCCCATAGGATACAGCCAATGGTGATCTGGTGGTCAAACTTAAACTGGGCTTCTCGGAAAGACTGAAAATGTCACTGACTAATTTTTCTGCATAATACTTAAATGACGTTCACTCCGGTTTGTTTTTGGCAATTTATTGTGCTTTCTAATATATGCAATGTTTAATTGAAGTACCTTTTGGAAGTCTGAAATCTGAAAGCTCAGAGATGATTTTAAGTTAAGACGGTGTCCGGTGGTAATTGGGCATCTTCATTAGATTGTGAAAGGTATGACGTGATGTGAGTCGAATCAGAGTCATTATAGAAGCATCGGTCAATCGTATTACAGAATTCTGCAGGTCTGCTAATCTAATATTACTGCACAATATTTCTCCACGCACACTGTATTCAGGTCAGCATACAGTACAGCAGGTCATTTCAGGTCGACATATAACCATCTGGAACTTAACAACGTAAATATAGAACCAAAATATAAACGATTCTGTAAGTGATTACATTAATGAATTCATTGGTTTTTGTGCTTTTCCATACAAAACCTGTTGTCAGGGTGTTGCTATGCAGTTGCTATGGTGTTCCAAGTGGTTTTAGTGCGTTGCTATGCGGTTGCTGTAGGGTGTTCTGGGTTTTTGCCAAGTCTGTGTGATATTCTGTAAATGTATACTGCTTTAATTACGATAATGCAAATTTTGAATAGAATTGTAATGAAATAAGGCAAAAAGAACCCATAGTGATTGGTTTCATTTACAATAATTTATATTTAAATAATTTATCATTTATCATTCAGAATAATTAAAATTTTGATGTTAAATTTTAATTATTTAATAATCATTTATTATGTATTTTTCGTGTGATTTGTGGGAAACTTTTGAAAACGCTAAAAACAATTATGAAAACACTATTCGTTAATATTAATTTAGAAAATAAATATATTTTTTGTTAACTAAATTATGGATATGTGTGAAAATAATTTGGTTTCATTTATAGTATAATACAATATTATGAAAATACTATACATTAATCTTAATTTTAAAACCTATAATATATATTTTAAAGTAAATTATAGATAATACCTGTACAGTGATTGTGTTTTATGGAACTTAACAACATAAATATAGAACAAAAATATATATGGTTCTATAAATTAACAATTCTATAGTTGATTACATTAATGAATGCATTGTTTTTTTATGCTTCCCCATGCAAAGCCTGTTGCCATGGTGTTGCTATATGGTTGCTGTGGAGTTCCAAGTGTTTGTAGTGTGTTGCTATGGTGTTCCAAGTGTTTGTAGTGTGTTGCACTACAAACTACAAACATGTAGTGTTCCAAGTGTTTGTAGTGTGTTGCTATGGTGTTCCAAGTGTTTGTAGTGTGTTGCACTACAAACTACAAACATGTAGTGTTCCAAGTGTTTGTAGTGTGTTGCTATGGTGTTCCAAGTGTTTGTAGTGTGTTGCTATGGTTTTCCATATGTTTGTAGTGTGTTGCTATGGTGTTTCAAGTGTCTGTAGTGTGTTGCTACGGTGTTCCAAGTGTTTGTAGTGTGTTGCTATGGTGTTTCAAGTGTTTTGTAGTGTGTTGCTATGGTGTTCCATATGTTTATAGTGTGTTGCTATGATGTTTTGAGTGTTTGTAGTGTGTTGCTATGGTGTTCCATATGTTTGCAGTGTGTTGCTATTGTGTTTCAAGTGTTTGTAGTGTGTTGCTATGGTGTTCCATATGTTTATAGTGTGTTGCTATGATGTTTTGAGTGTTTGTAGTGTGTTGCTATGATGTTTTGAGTGTTTGCAGTGTGTTGCTATTGTGTTTCAAGTGTCTGTAGTGTGTTGCTATGGTGTTCCAAGTGTTTGTAGTGTGTTGCTATGGTGTTTCAAGTGTTTTGTAGTGTGTTGCTATGGTGTTCAATATGTTTATAGTGTGTTGCTATGATGTTTTGAGTGTTTGTGGTGTGTTGCTATGGTGTTCCAAGTGTTTGTAGTGTGTTGTTATGGTGTTCCAAGTGTTTTGTAGTGTGTTGTTATGATGTTCCAAGTGTTTGTAGTGTGTTGCTATGGTGTTTCAAGTGTTTTGTAGTGTGTTGCTATGCTGTTGCTGTAGGGTATTCTGTGTGGTTGCCAAGTCTCTGTGATATTCTGGTCAGCTGTCAATCATCTCTGTTTGATGAGCATGTGAGCGGTAACTGTTCAGTTCTGGGTGCAGTGATGGTGCTCTGTGAGTTTGTAACGACCCCCTCAGGACCTCATTTCCTGTGGCTGCATCTGAACGACCGTCAGACCAGATCTCTGCATGACAGTCACAGTAAAACCAGAGATGGAAATTAGCCACTAATTAACAAGGTTCTAATGATGATCTTTGATGAGAAAAGTTTTTTTTTTCTTAGCTATTTTTATACAAATAATTTTGCTTTTTATCTGTAGTTCACAGTTCTCAGGTATGTTCTGGTGCTTTAAAGAACCTAGAAACGAATACGCAAATCTGAAATATTAGATGCTTATAGCTTCAATAAGATCTATATAAGTAATGAAAATAATGTCACAATGCAAAACAAACCCATAATAATAAGAAAATGGGTTTCATTCTAAATTATTTCGGTTTCAAATATTTAATCATTTATATTTCAAATGTATTTTATTTTCCATGTGATTTATGGGGTGAGATTAATTTAATTTAATGTATGATGCAATATTATGAAACCACATACATTAATCTTAAAAAAATCTAAAATATATTTTGTTAACTGTATTATGAAGATAATAATGCAAAACACAATGCAAACAATGCAAAACAACCCCATAATGATAATGAAATAAGATTAATTTAAAATAATTTATATTTCAAATAGTTTATTATTTTCCATGTGATTTATGGGGTGAGATTTATTTAATTTATAATGCAATATTATGAAAACACTATATGGTAATCTTATATAAAAATCTGAAATACGTTTTTGTTAACTGTATAATGAAAATAATAACTTTGTTTAACTATTATTTAAAATAAAGATAATTAGCATATGAATTATTGATTATTATAACTTCAAAGGAACCCTTATAAATTCTGAAAATACTGTCGCAATGCAAAATGAACTCGTAATGATGATAAAATAGGTTTCCTTTTATATAATTTATATTTACAAGTATTTATCATCAGTGTTGGGGAAAGTTACTTTTGCAAAGTTGAAAGTTACTTATTGCATTACAATATTGCATTACTCCATAAAAAAAGTAAATAATTACGTTACTTAGTTACTTTTTTATGGAAAGTAATGCTTTACGTTACTTTTGCGCTACTTTTTAAATCTGGACAGGGCTTGCTTGTTTGTTTTTAAAATAAAAAAGTTATATTTTTGGCAAATATAAAAGCCTTTTCACACCAAAAGTGAAATGAATAAGCCTCAGGCTGAAGGGAAAGTAAATTTACGTCCGTACAGTAGAATGCAGAAGAAGACATTTCAACACTTCAGCAGTAAAAAAAAGACACAAATGTGTGTCTAGAGTAATTTGTGCTTATTTGTAATATATTACCCCCAACACTGTTTATCATTGATATTAATGAAAACACTGTACATTAGTCTTAATTAAAAACAAAACAAAAATATTTTTAAATTATATGATGAAAATAATAACTATGTTCAACAATTATTAAAGTTAATTTGCATATTAATAATTGATAATTGTAACTCCAAAGGGACTCAATCAAATGCACATAAAATAAATATAAAAAAGCGTGTGTTTGAGGGTTTTCCGGCGTCTTTAGCTGTTTTGTGATTTGTCATGTCTCACCCTCCTTTTACACTGGACCTCGTGACAGATGATCTAGCAAACGATCATCAGCCTTCATGTCACAGACGGTCAGCGAGTGACTCAATTCTGATCGGGTCTGACCGGAGTGAAAAGGGCAGTTTGTGTGACATTTGAACTCGTGCTTTGTCTTATTTGCTGAAATGGTTCCTCAGCTCTTGAGAGGAGCAGAATAAATGGCAACAGTTTGATATATGACATCTAGATGAGGCATTCTGGTCCAGATATGTTTTCCTGCAGCGCAGCTATTTTTCTTTGTGTGTATATATATCAATTCCAGAAATGTGTAGTCGGTCTGCAGCGTTCATCACTGATGAATCAGACAATAATCAGTAAAGCGCTTCTCATCGTCCTCAGATATACTTCCTTCCCAAACCTACATATACACTACGGTTTAAAAGCTTGGGTTCAGTTTGATTTTTATTTAAAGAAATAAATACTTTTATCCAACAAGGACGCATTAAATTGATCAAAAGTGACAGTAAAGACGTTTATAATGTTACAAAAGATTTCAAATAAATGCTGTTCTTTTCAACTTTCTATTCATCAAAGAATATTGAAAATAAAATATATCATTGTTTCCGGCAGATCAGCATATTAGAATGATTTCTGAAGATCATGTGACACTGAAGACTGGAGTAATGATGCTGAAAATTCAGCTTTGATCACAGAACTAAATTACAGTTTAACATATATTCACATACAAAACTGCTATTTTAAATTGTAATAATATTTCACAATATTACTTTTTACTGTATTTTCGATCAAATAAATGCAGCCTTGGTGAGCAGAAGAGACAAAAACATTACAAAAATCCTCAAACTTTTGATTCAAAGTGCTGTTGGTTCATTCTGTGATTCTGATATTTATGTATTTTTTTCTGGTGAAAGAAATGCATAAATGAAGTAGAAAGCCAAAATATGAAGCGCCGTGGATGTATATTTAGTGAATAAAGTCAGTTCTTGAGTTAAAGACATGCAAACTTTGGAAAATAAATTCGAAAAGTGCATCTTCCCATTTTTGAACGGTCACCATAGGCATATAATGCAACAAAGAGTTAAAGTCAACAGATTTGACTAATATACTGTACCTACCAGCCTCTGTGTAAAAATAATTTAATAATGCTGCCATCTTTCTGAAGTAATTTTTACCCCCCTGTAATATGGCTCCAAATCTCATTTTGACCTTTTCTACAAAATAATGCATTGCATTTAATATTTTGGCTTTCGTCACTATAATATCAATATTTTTCCCAATAGCGCTAAAATACATCTGCTCCATATCTGTCAGCAACTAAACCCACATCAGCTGTTTTACTGCAGTTATAAAACCACTGAGCCAGAGGTCACAGTGTTTTTCTCCTTGTAGACTTTGTAGCAATCTATAGTTTTAATATGCTGCTTAAATGGACCACAAGGCTGTTTAGATTCACATGTGGCCTTCGTGTTCCTTTTTTTGGTGGCATTGGTCTGAACCAGATTAAATTAGAGTTTGATTGATGCTGGTCGGATATGAGCACTTTTCTGCATTTCCTCACTGATCGTCTTGTTTTGACAAGAAAAACTCCGTAACGTTTCCAGGATGTGCTGTTCATGTAGGGGTCATCTGCTGTTCACATCATCACGGCTGTAATTAGACTTCATTAGGAATGATGGGATACTCCTGATGAGTCTGACAGCATGGCTATGTTAAGAATAGCATACTAGTCATACTATTTTACAATATGCACAATATGCACAGCGTGCAAATTGGCCTAATGGATGGATTATACAGTACTAATTACAAACTCTAACTGCCCAAATGAATTGCATTCCCACAATGCAATGCACCCGACGTGACCTTCCATTTCCAGTGCGATCAAATGAACCAAAAGTGTTATCAGCTGTGATTCTTAATGTCCTTTTTGACAAAAAATTGGTTTAAAAATACAAAGGAACCATATTTAGCCTCGCTGCCGATCATAAATGTTTTTATGGAATAAATATTTTATAAAATAAATCAATTAAATATAAAATTATAAAAATAAATATTATTAATATAAAATAATAGTAAAATAAATTAATAATAATTATAATATAAAATAAATATAATAATATAAAAAAATTAAAACTTTTTTATTTCAGCTAGTTTCATTTCTCATTTTAATGTAGTTTACCTTAATGTAATAAAATAACTAAAACTGAAATAAACATTTATAAAAAACTAAATAGACATTTTTTTTTTTAAAAAGAAGAAAAACTACTAAAAACAACAAAACACGACAAAATTGCTAAAACTTTAACTCAAATTAAAATGAAAAATATAAAACAGATTGAAAATATTAATAAAAACTAATATTATCTCAATGATACTAAAATAATAAGTTGGAATTGTATTTTCTTAATTCTCGTGTAGTTTTGTTGGTTTTTCAGGACGTTTTTGAGGTCACACATCCTGTCCACATTGATATCCGCCTAATTTCACAAGCCTCTACCAAATGATGGATGAATTTATTGCTTGGACACAAAACATTTGACATCAACAATAAAAAAATATGAAAGTGTTTTTTACTTCCTTTTTAAAAGTGATAATTCTTTTTATTTTGCTGTCCTAAATATGCACCATTATACGGTTGCTTGCATTTTATTATTTGCATTTAGCATCATTTTTTTCCTGCTCTCTGTGAGCCATTAGAGCAGTTTAAAATCATGATGGTGTGTTACAGGTGAGGTTCATGGGATTGAAGTATTGCACCGACTAGTGGTGAACATTTGCAATAGATATTTCTGACAGAGAATGAAATAGTGTTGACATCTTTTTTTTAATAAATGTTAGCATATACACAGCATGAGGTTTAATGACAGTGAGGTTTTTGTGCTTATTGTAAACAATGTAATGTAGCAAAAGGCAAACGATGAAAGCGATTAAACAGCTGCCCGTGTGAATGACAGTAAATCCCTAAGTGAACAGTTTCTCTGTCCATCGGCTCTTGCCGTGCCGTCACATTTATTGGCAGTAAAGGTCATACTTCAGTCTGGCTCCGAGATTTGTTCCAGCTAGTTTGACTTGGAAAAGCTCATCCATCTGTTTGCTCTGGGCATCAGAAAAATGATTCTTCCAGTCGCCCACCTCACCTGAAGACAAAACATGTGACAGGAAAAACACAAAGGAATTCGATGTAAATTGGATGCGTTATAGATTTCATTGATCATAACAGATTTTGAGCTCATTGAACTCACGTTGAAGTGATTGACAGCTTCAGTGATTTTAAAGGAAGCTAACAGTTGCTGGTCCCCATTGACATCCATAGTATGAAAAAAAAATGCAATGGATGTCAGTGGGGACCAGAAACTTTTTTGGGGGGGGGTGAACTATCTCTTTAAGTGTGGAATTGAATCCAAAAATGTGATGATTGATAGCGACGGGCGGGATAAAAAATATATATTGTATGTCAGAATAGATCTGTGCATCTTAAAGTGAAAACCTTTTTATTTTTTGCACTTTTTGTATCTTTTTTATTTTATTTTTTTGGCAGCCTTAAGTACATACAGTATGATTTAAATGCTGTTGTTGTAAATTTGATTTAGTAAAAAGCAGTAAAAAATTTGGGGAAAAATCACCAAAATCATTGTTCTTGAAATATTTACTGTATATATATATACATTTTATTAAAATTAGGAAAAATATTGAGATTATTGAAAAACATTGCTCCTTTTTTTTTTATAAAATGCAAAATATATAAAAATTTGTAAAAAATATTGAGATTTGTTTTTTGGCTATGTAGACAGATATATATATATATATATATTTACATAAATAGATATATATTTTTTTATAGTTCTATACAGTTATTGTATGTAAAAACGCTGTACCTGAGGAATTTTAGGATACATGTTTGAATTAGTTTGATCTGAAATCCATCATGAAGGGATTTTTTTTTTATTTACCTTTTCGGAAGAAGATGTTGCCCAAATTGCCATGAGATTTCTGGGAGTTTTCCAGCATGGCGTTGAATGTACTTTCTCCAGCGATGCTGCTGACCTGCTCATCGGTCAGTGGAAGGTTGAAGAACTCCGAGATTTTCTTCACACCTTCTGGCAGGTTCTGCATGAACAGCAGAAAAAGCTCAAACATTTCAACATGACGTCAGATTTACATCTTAATACGCAGCTAATCATGGTCTTAGTGTTATTTATCATTGCACATTGTTCTAAAGTCTTCAACATTTTATCATAAATATTTGTTTCCCTCAGAAATGCATCACATTATGGAAGTAAAATGGGTTTAAAACAGTTTCACTAAGACAAACGGTCAATGAATATGAAACTGTGACGTTGCAAACAAAACACACACAGGTTGCTCTACCTGTTTCAGCTCCTCATATGTCACGATCATCACGTTTGGGTCATCTAGACGTTTCTCCCAGGCGAGAGTGTGATCAAAAAAAGAGCCCCAGGGCACTGAAGAGGAGACATAAATAACGGTATATCTTCAGTCCTCCACAATATTCACTTTTCACCTTTCATTGTTCAATGTTTTTCTTACCTTCACCAGCCATGAAGTCAGAGAAGAACTTGTCCCACGACTCAGCGCTGGGCAGAAGCGGGTTTTTGTTCATGAAATGGTAATATGAGACAAGCGTGTCTTTCGGGTTTCTGAACACCACTAGAATCTGAAAAAAGACATTGTATTTGATGAGAGAAAACGGTGTGTTCTGTTCTAATCTGAATTCATTTTTAGTCCCAATATATGGTATTTAATGATTTGTTGCATGTAACTTTTGAATCAACAGGCACAGAATCAGAATTCACCTGATGCGTTATGCATTTTTAAATAATTTGTTTTGAAATTCGTCATACAAAGTTCAGTCTTCACCCATACTGGCTAATAATATTCAGTCAAATCCTCACATAGTGAAAACTAAAATGAATTTGCTTGCATTCAACATCACCAACTGGTCAAATTATGGTCATATTCTCCACTTTTCCAATTAGAAGTTATATTCACTATAATTCAAAAGTTTGCATGTATTTGATCAAAAATACAGTAAAAACAGCATTCTGATTATTATCAATGTTGAAAATAGTTGTGCTGCACAATATTTTTGTGGAAACCGTGAAATATTTCATTTTTCAGGATTCTTTGATGAATGGAAAGTTCAAAAGAACAGCATTTATTTGAAATATAAAACTTTTGTAACATTATAAATGTCTCTACTGTCACTTTTGAACAGTTTAATGCATCTTTGATGAATAAAAGTATTCATTTCTTTCCACAAAAAAAAAAAAAAATTTTTTTTTTTAAATCATACTGACTCCAAACCGAGGTTAAGTTCTCTAACAGTGAATGTCATTGGTGTGTTTGGCACGTGCAGCTCTTGTATAGTTGGTATCTAGTGTCATGTGACCTCTCCGATGTGCTTCAAAGTGCGCTCGCTGTTACTGACCTTTGGTTTCTTAGTAAAGAAAGAGGGAGGCATGTTGTCAGGGGGCAGATGAGTTCCCAGAAGCCTCCGTGGGGGCATTTCGGCCAGTTTCTGTAAGGCAGATAGTGTGAAACTGTAACTGTGAAGTTTTTGTGCGTTCAGCGTAAACGTTCCCAGATTAATTCGCAGCTTGTTTGTGCTGTTTCTGACCTCTTGAACATCTGGAGGTAAAAACTCAACCAGAGGAGGCCTTTCAGGGGGTTTCTCATCTTTCCCAGTGGAAGCATTCAAGATTTTACGCAAGACTGCCACCATCCAGTTAAACCCTGTTAGAGATCAATTACAATCAGATTTAAGATAAAGTTGGGAGAAAGAGAGAGTTAACCTCAACGAGAGACACTCAAAACTTTTGTTCCTGTTAAACTTTCTGAAACTATTTTAACATCTTTGCATCACAGATGAGATTTAATTCATGAAATACAAGCAGAAGAAATGTATGAAAGCATTTTAATGCACTGTAAATTGTCACATTGAATTCATTGCAACAGTTTCTTTGTAAATCATTTGCGAAATCATCATTGTTCATTAAGCATTTCTTAAATTGTTGCGTAATTCAATGCCACAATTTTGGTGCAAATTGTCTGTAAAACGGCATTGTGTAAATTGTCACATTCAGTCCAATGTGATCATTTTCAGTGCAAATATTTTGTAAACACCAATTCTTATGTAAATCCAGTTTGGTGCACCAATTTACACCAGTGTTTGAGTTTCATGAAAGCACAGAATTGCTTCACTCTTCAGTGTCCAGTGTTACAGCTGGTGTTGACATTACGCAAGAATTGTAAATGTGTCATGCATTGAAGAGAATCAGGTTACGTGAGATTGTTCGTTTAAGGAATGAAAGATCTGGATTTGTGTTAAAGGCAAAATGTGAATCTTTGCACCAACGTTTCATTCATGAAACACAAACAGAATGAAAGTAAAACCATTCTTAAGTACTCTGAATTCTCATGTTAAATTCATTGCAACACCTTTGTAAAATCATTGTTGTACTGCAATTTTAATGTAAATTGTTCATAAATATTGTTCTTAAATACGTCTCATTCAGTTCCACAATTTTTGGTGCAAATTGTCTGTAAAACCGCATTAGTAAATTGTCACATTCAGTCCAGTGTGATCATTTTCAGTGTAAATGGTTTGTAAAAAACAATTCTTGTGTAAATTTGCTTGGGTGCACCAATTTACACCAGTGTTTGAGTTTCACGAAAGCACAGAATTGCTTCACTCTTCAGTGTCCAGTATTACAGCTGGTGTTGACATTGAGCATAACTCGCTCATTACATAAGAATCACAAATGTGTCATGCATTGCAGAGAATCAGGTCACATGAATCTGGTTGTTTAAGAAATTAAAGACTCAGATCTGTGTTAAAGGTTAAATGTTAGTCTTTAAGTTTAGAGCTGTTAATTAAGTCTTTGCACCAAGGGTTTATTTATGACACACAAGCAGAATGAAAGTATAAATCCATTCTTATGCACTGTAAATTCTCACATTAAATTCATTGCAACAATTTTCTTTGTAAATAATTTGTAAAATCATTCTTGAGCTACAATTTTAATGTATATTGTTCATAAAATTGTTGCATCTAACTCCATTCCAAAATTTTTGGCACAAATTATTTGTAAAACCGCATTCGGTCAATCGTCACATTCAGTCCAATGTGATCATTTTCTGTGTAAATATTTTATATAAAAAAACAATTCTTATGTAAATTTGCTTGGGTGCACCAGTTTACACCAGTGTTTGAGTTCCATGAATGCACAGAATTGCATCACTCTTCATTGTTCAGTATTACAGCTGCATGAGTCAGTTAATGCAGGAAGGTTTACAAGAGAAATGTCCTCGAGCAAACTGTGAGTTATGTAACCTGACTCCACCAGCAGCTTTGCACTAGTTTTAGGGCTAGTAGAGTAAACTTTCGCACATGCACGTCTTACAGTAACAAAAGCAAACGCAACTAAACCCATCTTGTTTTACTCACCACATTTAGGGTACGCCACCAGGATAAGGTCATTCTCTCTGGCCTCCAGCTCTTTTAACTTGTCCAAGGTCTCTGGAGGGCTGAGGACCGTGGAGTACAGGATTCCCTCTCGCTTATAAAGCTTGTCTTCATCCTTCATTTTCGCCGCTTTCTCCATCCTATCCTTCATTTGACTCATGGCTTGTGTTTTACTCATGTTTGCGGTGGATTCTCGTCCTGGTGAGGTTCAGATTCGCAGACACACACACACACACACAAACACACACACGCACACACACACACACACAGAGTATTTATGCTGTAGTTCAGGAAGGAAAATGCTGTAGATCTGCCCACAGGCTCGGCTCGCGTGAGAAATCTCCATTTACGCCATCCGAGAGGCCCTGAGTCAACATAAGGGCTTGGTGTCAGTCTAACTAATCATTGTGTGTGAGACACACTCAGCATGAAAAGCCAGTTTTGGCAGAGGTGAAAGGTCAAATGTAATCTGTAGTCAGTTCATGTAGCTCAGCTGCTGAACTCACTCAGTGTGAAGCAGTATAGAAATACTTTGCTTTTTATAAGACCTTATTCTTATTTTATAAGACCCTATATACGCAGTATCTGAGTGAAAACTAGTTCTACACAAATTTTTTTTTTTCAGTGTAGTAATTAAAAGAATAGCTTACACAAAAATGAAAATTTGCTGGTAATGTATTCAGCCTCAGGCCATCTAAAATGTAGATGAGTTTGTTTCTTCATCAGATTTGGAGAAATGTAGTATTGCATCACTTGCTCAGCAATGGATGCTCTGCAGTGAATGGGTGCCGTCAGAATGAGAGTCAAAACAGCTGATAAAAACATCACAATAATCCACACCACTCCAGTCCATCAGTTAACATCTGGACAAGACAAAAGCTGAAACAAATCCAGCATTAAGATGTTTTTAACTTCAAACCGTCACTTCCAGATAAAAATAAGAGTGAAAAAGTGGTCTGGTCTGAATCAGGAGAGAAATCTGCACAGATCAAGTACCGTTTACAAGCCAAAACAGTCCAGAACAGCTCTAAACAAATATGTGGGTGATTTTGATGTGAGAGACAACTTTTTCACTGGAGGAAGCGTTATTGTGGATTATGCACTTGTATTTTATCACGGTTTGAAGTTAAAAACACCTTAAAGATGGATTTGTTTCAGATTTTGTCTTCTCCAGATGTTAACCTTTCTTGAACATCTCAAAAATTACAAATCTGCTTTACACCTAGCGCGTTCTAGTTTCGTGTCTGCCATGATTAATAAAGCCAGTAACAGGCCAAAAGCACTATTCAACACATTAAATCAACTTTTACCAAACCACCACCTCATGATGCTGTAGGTTCAGATGAATTCTGCTGCTCCTTTCTAAATTATCTTCTGGACAAGACGGCTGCCATCCACCGGGGCTTTTCGAATAAAGCTATCAATTTTAGCTTTGAGCCTAATCTCTCTGGTCATTCCCTGTCCTGCTTTTCTCTTACCAATCCATCTTCTGTCTCCGAGCTTATTTCAAAATCCAATTCTTCTTCTTGTCGACTTGACCCAGCTCCTACTTCTCTCTTGAAACGGTGTCATTCGGTCATTTCTGCACATATCTCTCATTTCATAAATGCTTCCCTTGTCACTGCTTCTTTTCCTCAGTCACTTAAAATCGCTGCAGTTACCCCAGTTCTCAAGAAACCCAATCTCTATCCTACCGTTTTATCCAATTATCGTCCCATTTCAAACTTACCATTTATTGCTAAATTATTGGAGAGTACTGTAGTTTCCCAGCTTCAGTCATTCCTAGTGACAAATAATTTCTTTGACCCATGTCAGTCCGGCTTCCGTCCACAACATAGTACTGAAACTGCCCTTGCAAAGGTAGTGAATGATTTATTACTCTCTTGCGACACTGGCTCTCTGTCTTTACTTCTGTTACTTGACCTCAGTTCTGCCTTCGATACCATCTCTCATGATTTGCTCATCTCTCGTCTTTCCGCTGTGCGTATATCTGGTACTGCTCTTTCCTGGCTCTCTTCATACCTATGTGACAGACAGTTTTACATTTCTGCTCGGGATTTTAGATCCCCTACTGCCCCCCTGAAACAAGGCGTCCCCCAGGGTTCCGTTCTTGGGCCTTTGTTGTTTACTATTTATATTTTACCATTGGGTCAGATACTACAGCGTCATGGCTTTAGCTATCATTTTTATGCTGATGGCATTCATATCACACCTCATGCAGGCCTTCCCTATCCACCCAAATTGACAAAATTTCTGTTTGCGTGCAGGATATAAAAACATGGCTTAACTCTAATTTTCTGAAACTTAATATAGATAAAACTGAGATCATCTTTATTGGTACCCCATCACTTACCACCAAAGTTCCCACTGACTTTACTTGCAATATCACTGGCACTCTAATGGCTCCATCTAGTATCGTTAGAAATCTCGGTGTTATGTTTGACTCCTCTCTTTCATTTCAGTCTCATATTAACTCTCTCTCTAAATCAGCATTCTTTCATTTATGTCGAATTTTCCAGCTCCGTCCAGAAACTCTCCTTCATGCTTTTGTTTCATCTCGTCTCGATTACTGTAATGCCCTTTTCATTGGCCTACCAGCTACCTCTATTGCTAAATTACAGTATATTCAAAACTCATCTGCTCGTATTCTCACTCGCGCTAAGCGTTCGGCCCACATCACCCCTATTCTAGCTGATCTGCATTGGCTACCAGTGGCCTATCGTATTAAGTTTAAAATTCTCCTGCTTACTTTTAAAGCTTTGCATGGTCTGGCTCCTTACTGTCTTCGCAATCTGCTCCTTCCCTATTCTCCACCTCGTTCATTGCGGTCCTCAGATTCTCGCCTTCTCGCCGTCCCTCGGTATCGCCTCTCTTCCATGAGGAGCAGATCATTCAGTGTTGTTGCCCCTAAATTATGGAACTCTCTTCCCAGATCACTCTGTCTTGCCAATAGCCTGTCTAAATTCAAATCGCTGCTCAAAACTCACTTGTTTTCAGAATGTTATCTTTCTTAAATTAACTAACTTAAATGGTTTATTCTGTCTTATATTGTCTTATATACGTATATATTACTCTCTGGATGTCTGATGTTCTCTTTACTTTCTGTATTATTGTTTGATGTTATCCTTACATTTCTGATGTTTATTGTAAATGGTCCTTGAGTTCTGGAAAGGCACTATATAAATAAAACGTATTATTATTATTATTAACTGATGGATTCACTGCAGAGGATCCATTGCTGAGCAAGTGATGCAATGCTACATTTCTCCAAATCTGAAGAAGGTTTTATCAATTTTATTTATAAGACTTTAGGTTTTTGTTATAAACTTTCTCAGTGGAGCCACTTGCTACTTTCTGTTCTGTGGCACTTATCATAATAGTTTATTAACCTGTATAAAAGCTCTGCATGATCCAGTCTCATGAAAACATGTCCAAGTTGTATTTCATTCAGAAGAAAAGGAATAAAAAAAAAAATACATTTTGCATTTTAATCCCTTTAAATAGCAAAAGCCAGTTCCATAATGGCATCATCCTGCAGGAAGTGAAATCATTTTGGAGGGAAAACAGTACAAATATTAGTAAGCATTATGGTGTTAGTTTGTGTACAATTTAATCAAATTACACAAATCAGTTAAGCTGCCATTCTCTCAATCGGTCTGAACTTTAGTGCTTAATTTCCTGTTTGTTTCCTTGTCACCCTGTAAATAACCAAGTTAGAATGAATTTGAAGATAAAGTGTCTGAGTTCATAATACAAGCATATTCATTTTGATCAAGTTTCAGAGTTCAGCAGATTGTTTGGATGGGTGTGATCCTTGTATATTTTTCATTATCACTGCTAAGTTTTGAAATATCGATTATATTGCTCCTGAGTTGTAATATCGTCTTTCATGAGTGTGGCATTATCGTATCTGTTTTTGGCAGTGCAAGCATGAACTCAGCAGTTTCAGTCCGATGGGCTTGTCAGTATTTGTGTAGTGATCTGCAGATATGATTGTTTGAGCCGTCTGCTCTCAATGCAGCAGTAACTGAGTCATTTGTGTTGTCTGTAGAAGACATTTGTGTTTAGTTTGAAGTCTTGGTGTGTCATAGACATGCAAACCTCTCTTTAGTTTTTAAAAATGGCTGATGTCACAATTAGCCACGTTGCATGGAAAGACAAAGAAAGTCATTGATATTTTGTTGTGTGTCTTCTGTAAGGGGCATCAGGAGGAGAGACATTACAGATGAAGAAAATAACAATTTTCCTCTGAAGTATGAGACATAAAATTGAATCTTTGACAAATATTTTTCGCTTGTTTGCTTACAAGTTAAAACAAAACATGTTAAAGCATTTACATGCATTTTTATTTGACATCTATTTATTTAGAAAATGTTTTTATATAATTATATGTTAATTATACAATTATATTTATTATAATTTTATATTATTACATATTATTATATAATTATATTTGGAATTATAATTTTTCCAAATATACAATTATATAAAAATGATACTTATAGTAAATATAATGTTGTTAAATCACTGAAGAAAATTAACCATGGTTTTATTATAATAAAAGCGTAGTAACCATGTTTTTTTTTCTTTCTCGTATAACCACAGCTTTACTGCAAATACCATGGTTAAACTATGGTTAGTGTAGCAAAACGTGGCCTGTAGATGTCAGTATTGTTCTAGGCAGATTTCTCAATCTTTTGTTTACTCTTGTGATGTTGGGAATTCCCGCTGGAATCACTGTCCTCACAGCTCCATTCCAACACAGAAATGACTATTAATGCTTAATGTTAGGGGTTTGATAAAATCACTAAACACTCAGTAATTTGAAATATAATATAGTGATGTTGACTTGCAAGTTCTATACTAGTTCACACACTCAAATGCATGATGCAAAGTTGAGTTTTGTTAGCTATGCATCGATTTTCATGTTTTTATTAGACTTGTGGCATCATATATCCTCCTAACTGTGAGTGTCGTGAGTCACTTCCAGGTCATGTGACCTCTTCACATATACATCCCGAGCATCCCATAGTGCTTGTCCAGGCCTGCTGAAGGATGCGTTGAGTTTAATCCTCTCTTTGGGAATTATCAGGGTGTTTTCCATCTGCCGGAGCCGGAGTCTGGAGCAGCACTGGACCACCAGTCTAGATAAGCAGCTTTGAGAGGAGGAGGGTCTGAAACCAACCATCCATCTGCTGGACGACCGGACTTTTACCATAGTACATATCCATATTTTTCAGAGGGAACGAGTTTATAAAGGTTGCAGATGCATTCCAGTTTACTCATGGCGGTTAAGTGAAATTCGTTGATATGCATGATAGATTTGAGCAGATCTGGATCATATTCTGGATCTTTAAATACACAATGGTGTATCTCTCATTGCTCCTTATGTGCTTTAAAGGTGAAGTATATTTTGTAAATGTTAAAATACCATCTCGTATCCCAATTTCAGCAAGACATTTGCAGGTAAACACTGTGTCGCTCACTTTTCTAACCAATCCGATTGGAAAAATCAACACGTTTGCACTAAGACCTGAGCCAAATATTTCAGATAATAGAGGAATAGCAAGATAAAGATTGTATTTTATTTTATTTTTTAGGCTTAGGAATTTAGCCTGGAATTAGTGTTATTTTTATTATTATTAATATTTTGTTAAATATTTTAATTTATTACTTTTTATTTTATTTTATTACATTTTACTTTATATTTTGGTTTCATTTTAATTTTAGTAAAAGTTTTAGTTATTTTTGAGTGTTTTTGTCTTTTGTATTATATTTTTAAAAATATTTTTATTAAGTTTTAGTTTTTAATTTGAGTTATTTTAGTATTTCAAGGTAAAAAAACAAAACAAAAACAAATGTTGCCTTGGCAACTAGCTGAAATAAACTAAGTTTAAGGACCTTTTATTTTATTTCAGTTAACATTTATTTAAATTCAAATAATGAAAATGTTTTGTTATTGTTTTGGTTTTAGTTTTAGTGAATGATAATAACCCTGTCTGGAATATGCTTTTACCTTGAATTGCCCTGTTGGTCTGGGACGGCTCCTCTCGCCGGTGCTGTTTTTAGTGTTGTGCTTGTAGTTGTAGATTCATGCACTCGTCTGCCTTAAGCGGCCTGATCATTCTGGACAGAGTTCCTGTTTCAGCAGCATCTGGAACAGACGCACAGCACAAGAACAACATCTTTACATGGCCACGGGTTAAAAATAGGCCCCAAAAAAGAACAGTGAGCAAAACTGCTACAGTTTGGGAGACCCAGGCATCCAGGTTTTTTAAATTTATTTATTTATTTTAATATTTAATTTATTAATACATTTTTGTTGTCTGTGCATAATTTTCAGTACACTTTTTAACCTCTGGAAAAAAATTGTGTATGTATTTATTTATTTATGATGCAAACAAGGCCATGTTGTCTTTAAACTTTAAAAATAAAATAAATATATATTAACATATAATATTAACGCTAGATTATAATTAATAATGTTATAATATTATTTGATGTTATATAGATAATAGATATAATATCTAATAATAATGTATTATTTATAATCTAACAATAATATTATTTGAAAATTGTATATATATATTTTTTTTCCTTAAAAAAACTGTAAGTGCTGTTTGGCTGTGTAAACTTTTATTTTAAGGTGACTTGTTGCCAGAGTCGTGCTCTGTGGTTGCTAAAGTGTTTAGCATGTTGCTAAGGTTGAATCCTGTCATATTGTTTTTCTGCTCTATAAGAGCCCGTGAGACATTTGTTCATGTGTCTTTAGTGTAGCAGCAGGTTTCATTAGATCCGTTTTCTTATCAACAACAGTGAGCAAAACTGCTACAGTTTGGGAGACCCAGGCATCCAGGTTTTTTAAATGTATTTATTTATTTTAATATTTAATTTATTAATACATTTTTGTTGTCTGTGCATAATTTTCAGTACACTTTTTAACCTCTGGAAAAAAATTGTGTATGTATTTATTTATTTATGATGCAAACAAGGCCATGTTGTCTTTAAACTTTAAAAATAAAATAAATATATATTAACATATAATATTAACGCTAGATTATAATTAATAATGTTATAATATTATTTGATGTTATATAGATAATAGATATAATATCTAATAATAATGTATTATTTATAATCTAACAATAATATTATTTGAAAATTGTATATATATATTTTTTTTCCTTAAAAAAACTGTAAGTGCTGTTTGGCTGTGTAAACTTTTATTTTAAGGTGACTTGTTGCCAGAGTCGTGCTCTGTGGTTGCTAAAGTGTTTAGCATGTTGCTAAGGTTGAATCCTGTCATATTGTTTTTCTGCTCTATAAGAGCCCGTGAGACATTTGTTCATGTGTCTTTAGTGTAGCAGCAGGTTTCATTAGATCCGTTTTCTTATCCATCTTACATCTGTCCACGTTAACTTCTCTTCATATAGTACATGCTTTATGCTCAGCGTGCATTATTTTTTTAGCCATGGGTGATTACAGGACTCCCATGCGTTACATGTTTTCAAACCGTAAACAGAACGGTGCTCAGATTAAACAGCAGCCGGGATTATTGCATGATGTAGTACAGACTTTCAGTTGCAGGGACTGACATTTGATTCCTGCATACTATTTTAGAGCAAATCGGTTCAGTCCTTGTAATCTAATATCCAGCTGTTTTCAGCTGGAGGATCGCGACCTGAAACTGGGTCACGGGTCTGTTCTGAGAGCAGGGAATAAAACCACGAATGCAGAGAATAAATGCAACTATCTCTATGATTCTGCAGAGTTAGGAGAGTAAAATCAATGGGATTATTAGCTCGTTGATGATGTCAAAGGCCTTACGACCAATCAAATATTATCTTAGTGCAAAATTATCTGCCACTAAACTAGTAAATTAGAGATGCCAGCATGTGTTATGTACTCTAATCGTATTTTAATACATTTGAATGTTGTAAAACCTCTTTTTACCATGCTATGAGGTTGCTGAGTGTTTGGGGTGGTTGCTAGGGTGTTGCTATGTGGTTGCTAAGGTGTTCTGAATGTTTTAGTGTGTTGCTATGTAGTTGCTAGGGTGTTACTATGATGTTCTTGAGGTTTTCTGTTTAGTTTTTACCATGCCATGAGGTTGCTGTGTGTTTGGGGTGGTTGCTATGGTGTTGCTATGTGGTTGCTAAGGTGTTCTGAATGTTTTAGCGTGCTGCTATGTAGTTGCTAGGGTGTTACTATGATGTTCTTGATGTTTTCTGTTTAGTTTTTACCATGCTATGAGGTTGCTGAGTGTTTGGGGTGGTTGCTAGGGTGTTACTATGTGGTTGACAGGGTGTTCGGAGTTTTTTTTAGTGTGTTGCCATGCGGTTGCTAGGGTGTTGCTATGTCCTTCGTGAAGCTTTTGATTAGTTTTTATCGTGCTATGAGGTTGCTAAGGTGTTCGGAATGTTTTAGTGTGTTGCACTCTGGTTGCTAGGGTGTTGCTATGTCCTTGGTGAGGTTTTCTGTGTAGTTTTTTCATGCTATGAGGTTGATAGTTTGGGGTGTTCTGATGTAAACTGAAGTGGTAGTCTGTGTGGATTTTAGCGTGCATTATTCAGAACGTCTTCACTGCTTGTGTTGACAGACACTAAAGCATTAAACACATTCCTCTGTTTGCACACACACTGCCTGCGTGCGTGCGTGTGTGTGCACGCTTGCTGGAGGTGAAGTTAAAAGGTCGTATAATCGCATTTTCCCGGAGTGAATGTCAGCAGGAGAAAACAGCATGTTCTTTTTGCGGGCAGCATTTTTGTTTTTCTCTGTTTGGTTTTACAGTATATTCCTCTTACATCCTTTCACTGTGAAAAAAAAAATCTAGTAAACATACTTAAAACAAGATTAAACTACCCGAGTAGCAAGATGTTATGACATGTTTTCAGATGAATCAGAATAAATCTTGAACACATGAGTTGTTGCTATGTTTTTAATGTGTTGCTTTGACCTTTTGTGAGGTTTTCTGATTTGTTTTACCATGCTACGAGGTTGCTAGTTTGTTGCGGGGTGATTGCTAGGGTGTTGCTATGTGGTTGACAGGGTGTTCTGAATGTTTTTAGTATGTTGCTATGCGGTTGCTATGTGCTAGGGTGTTGGTCTGTGGATGACAAGGTGTTTTGAATAGTTTTAGTGAGTTGCTATGTCCTTTGCAAGGTTTTCTGATTTGTTTTTACCATGCTATTAAGTTGCTAGTGTGTTTGGGGTGGTTGCTAGGGTGTTGCTATGTGGTTGCTAAAGTGTTCGTAAGTGAGTGATGTTTAAGTGAGTTTCTATGTGGTTGCTAGGGCATTGCTATGTCCTCTCTGAGGTTTTCTGATTAGTTTTTGCCATGATATGAGGTTATTTGTATGGGGTGGTTGCTAGGGTGTTACTATGTGTTTATTGTTTAGGGTGGTTGCTATGTGGTTGCTAAGGTGTTTGGAATGTTTCAGTGTGTTGTTAGGGTGTTACTATGTATTTAGTGTTTAGGGTGTTTGCTATGTGGTTGCTAAGGTGTTCGGAATGTTTTTAGTGTGTTACTAGGGAGTTGTTATGCGTTTAGTGTTTAGGGTGTTTGCTGTGTGGTTGCTAAGATGTTTGGAATGTTTTAGTGTGTTGTTAGGGTGTTGCTATGCGTTTAGTGTTTAGGGTGTTTGCTAAGGTGTTTGGAATGTTTTAGTGTGTTGTTAGGGTGTTGCTATGCGTTTAGTGTTTAGGGTGTTTGCTAAGGTGTTTGGAATGTTTTAGTGTGTTGTTAGGGTGTTGCTATGCGTTTACTGTTTAGGGTGTTTGCTATGTGGTTGCTAAGGTGTTTGGAATGTTTTATTGTGTTGGCAGGGTGTTGCTATGCGTTTAGTGTTTAGGGTGTTTGCTATGTGGTTGCTAAGGTGTTTGGAATGTTTTATTGTGTTGGCAGGGTGTTGCTATGCGTTTAGTGTTTAGGGTGTTTGCTATGTGGTTGCTAAGGTGTTTGGAATGTTTTAGTGTGTTGCTATGTTGTTACTAGGGTGTTGCTATGTCCTTAGTGAGGTTTTATAATCGTTTGTTTTTTACAGTGCCATGTAGTTGCTAGAGTGCTTGGGATGGTTGCTAGGGTATTGCTAAGTGGTTGCTAGGGTGTTCTAGCAGCTTGCTAGGTACTTGTTTACTCAAACACTGCAGAATGAATTGTGATTCTGATTCTTGTAATAGTAAACTTTCTTTCCCTTATCACAAGAGCAGCCGTTTTTCCTAACGGTTTGCGTTTGCGTAGTTGTATTAGGGTGAGAGAGCTGTGTGCCACGGGATGCTGTGAGCGCGAGTGTGATGTGAGCCGCTGTCGGTACACAGTGTTCTCAGAGAGTGGCCTATATACGGCAGTGCAAGCAAGTACATCGTGTCCCGCCAGCGAACGCCTCGTTTCACATGATCCCCAGATTTATAATCCCGACCACCCAACGGTTCCTATCAGAACCTAAAGATCAGGGTCCCCCCCTTCCTGCATGGGACCCCTCCACACCCATTCCGCATCACTCACCAATTAGTGAGGGTGTCCTCATCGGAGGAGGGAGTCCTGCGCTGAACTTCGGCCCAGACAGGTGTTATGTAACGTCTGGTTGACTTGTCTTGAGAGCCGCCGATAGATCCGACTTGTTTTTTTTGGGGGGG
>NW_015549585.1:267688-273367 GCF_001515605.1 Sinocyclocheilus anshuiensis
TAAAATGCAATGTATTTTCTTAATAAAAATAAAAAGTTAATGAACTAACACTTAGATTGTTTATTTTATGTGTATATGTATATGCTTAACTCTGCAGAGCTAAATTTATGCATGTTATAATAATTATTTGAAAAACATAATTTCAATATTTTTAATGCTATTTAAAATACATAAACTGTATTATTTTATATATGTATTTTATATATACAGTTAAATTATAATTAACACTATATATATATATATATATATATATATATAAAAGATAATATTTTTATAATTGCCGACTTGTTTTTTTTGGGGGGGTTTGCTGGTTTTGGGGTTGAGTGATATGTTGGGACAGGACAGCTTTTAGCCTTTCATGACAAGATCTTGTGGAATGATATAACAGCAACCTAATGTGTGATTGTACTGTTATTCAACATTTCATATAGGAAAACAATGACGAGTCTAAGAGAAATGGTTCTCTTGAGCAATTTTAGGAGGAACATATAAGACACAGTTGACATATAGGTACGTGTATGTGTGCGTTTGGTGCCTAGAGACGTCGTTCTCAGTTCCTCAGTTACTGTCGTCTGTAGAGTTTGTACAGCTGTGTTCAGCCATGTGAAAGGAGGTCAAACGCCTGGACTACACACACACCTCACACGTGACCGTGTGTGTGTGTTTTATAAGAACTCCTCGGTCATTAATGCTCTGTGAAATAACGTTCCACACGAATCTCAGTGAAGTGTGCAAATTTGCAGGGAAATGATGGTGTGTATCAGTCTATTTGTGTGTAATTGCATTAGTTTCTAATAAAACATGAATGTGAGCCACGCCCACGCCCACTTCCATTTCATATTCATTATTTGCCACTTTAATGGTGTTTGCTAAGTCGAGCGCCACTACTTCTGCTCCTCATACTCAGAGGTGTGATGCTACTTTACTAAGTGATCAGACACACCATTCTCACCTGATAGACCAGAAAACAGGTGAGAAAACCCCACAGATTCACACGGAACATGCTAAAAATCAATCATCTGTCTATCTATCTATCTATCCATCTGTCTGTCTGTCTCTATCTCTCTCTCTCTCTCTCTCTGTGGTTAAATGGTGTTTCCTTTGAAACACTGCATATAAATTGAATTTGACTCAGTGGAGAGAGAGCGTAAGCACAAGTCTTTTTAAAGCTGATGGAACATGATTCTGCGGGTGTGATTTTATAAATTCAGATGCATGATGTATATTTCATTGTCACTATCTCTGCCTTTGTGGGTCAAGCCGACCTGAAAAGTTGATACCATTGCAACCCCAGTGGATGTTTTTGTACATTTTTAGTCCAGTTTCCCATCTATACCGTGAAAAACAACAAGCTATAGAACATGCGGCTTATCCTCAATGCTTCCCCCACGGCAGCATTAGTGTGTAATCCCTCTGTGTGTGTGTGTGTGTGTGTGTGTGTGTTTAGTGTCAGTGCTGTGACATACATTAAGCCTAATTAGTTTATACACTGTCTCCATCGCTGCAGCTGAAGCGCTCAGTAATGGATATGCTAACATGCTCTCTAATACCTACTACAAGCACAGAGCTTCATTCACCTTGTCCATGGGTCGCCTGCTCATTTGCGATTGGTTATAACAGTGCACTGTATGCAGATTAAACTCGGTTCGGAAACAGCCTGCAGCGTTTGCTTGTGTTTTCATTACGTTGATCGCGTCGTCGAATCGTTGAACATATTGGGCCGCTGTGTGGGTTTGTCATAAGCCCTGTATGTTTAATATCATAATGTTCATAAGTGTTTACTAATCCAGATTGATTTAACGACCTTTTTTCTCAAAATATAGAGCAACATTTCATATGAACCGTGAAAAATGGCCTTTGTAATATCTATATTAAGGTCTGCATTACTTTCTGAAGACCTTCTAACCAACAAAGATCAGAATGGACCATTTCAGAAATTGTCTTTTTGGAAATAATTCATCATGCATTTTAGTCAAAAAATAACATTTCTATCATTGTGATCTTCAATCAAATTGAATCAACCTCCCTTTTTGTTTGACAACATTTTAAAGGAATAGTTCACCCAAAATCTGAAAATCTGCTCACCCTCAGGCCATCCGAGATGTAGAGGAGTTTGTTTCTTTATCAGATTTGGAGAAATGTAGCATTGCATCACTTGCTCAGCAATGGATGCTCTGCAGTGAATGGGTGCCGTCAGAATGAGAGTCCAAACAGCTGATAAAAACATCACAATAATCCACAGCACTCCAGTCCATCAGTTAACATCTGGAGAAGACAAAAGCTGAAACAAATCCGTCATTAAGACGTTTTTAACTTCAAACCGTTGCTTCCGGCTAAAATACGAGTCCATAATAACTCTTCCGCCTGGTCTGAATCAGGAGAGAAATCTGCACAGATCAAGCACCGTTTACAAGCCAAAACAGCTCTAAACAAATATGTGGCTGGATTTTGATGTGAGAGACAACAGGAGATGCACTTTTTCACTGGAGGAAGCGTTATTATGGATTTTACGGATTTATGGATTTTGGCCATAAGCAATGGTTTGAAGTTAAAATGTCTTAATGATGGATTTGTTTCAGCTTTTGTCTTCTCCAGATGTTAACTGATGGACTGGAGTGCTGTGGATTAGGGTTACTCAGGGCCTGAGTATATTTTCAAGTAATTATCATTTTTGGGTGAGCTATTCCTTTAATATGAATAGTTCAGATTTTCAGAGTTTGCTTCATTCTGATAAAGAATGGCCAATTTTCACCTTTTCAACCAATTCCACCAGATACAGTCAAGCCCTGCCCTACATTTTTTTTTCTTTTATAGAATAGTTTTATTCCTCAAACAGATGCATGGTGGCTTTAAAAGCACTTGTGAATGTGCAGTCCATGAAATGCGTTCTGTGGCTTTAATTTATTCTCATTCGGAGCAAGAACTCCCAGAATCCCACAGTAAATGTCTCATGGGTATTTATACCAGGACATATAGAGTGTAAAGACAGTCACGTGCATCTTGCACAAGAACTTTCATGGGTTTATGCACGATTATTCATTCTTGTATGTATGTGTGCACGTGATGTATGCATGTCATTCTGGAACATGTTTTAAACTTTCCTGCAGTGTGTGTTCTTGTGTATGCATGTGAACTGTTGCGTAAATGTGTGTTTGTGTGTATTTAAGCTAAGGCACATCAAGCAAGTGCTAAGCCATCAATCCGATATACTGAGGAGGCAGCACCTTTGTGTTTGTGAATATGGATTATGGCTGGAGTTGGTTAAACATGTCAGCGTCACGTTTGAAAACAGCGATGTCCTCTCGCCATGCAAATCTAGGCTTATCGGCCCTGCAGCGCAGACAGATTACCGAAAGCTGCCCTGCCAGGAACTGATCTCACCTCTGGGCCTCTTCAGAACGCCACTTTTGTTAGGATCCAGCTTGCGTAAGCAGCAGCAGGGGATCTGATTGCACGAAATATGTGCACTAAATGGCTGAGTCTACTTACCTAAACACTTTAATAAAAATTATTTTACGTGCATATGTCATTTATCATCAGTTTTATATTTAGTTCACTTCTGAACATTCACAGAATCACAAAACGCTTTCAGCTGAAGCCAGACTCAAGTCATTGCAGCATGTTATTCATCACATCTGATGTAGACAGGCTTATGATCTACCTGTAATGCACGATGTATCACTTTATATATGTGCATTATTTATTTATTAATAAGTAGGTTTTTAAAGTTTTGGTATACGTTGAGAATTGCATATTTCATATATATTCAAAACAATACACTCTTATATTTATACTTTATTTTTTTAAGTAGGGGGTTTTATTATTGGTCTGATATTTATTTATTTATTCATTCATAAGTATTGGTCTAGTATCGGTTAGCAGATAATGTCATATTATTTATTCAATTTGAAAACAGTATTTATTTAATAAGTATTCAGTATAGTTTGGTTAGTAGCTGATATATACATATATGAAACCCATTTACTTTATGTATTTAGTTATTGAATTATTTATATTTATATTGTATGTATTTATTAATTTTATTTATTTATTAGAGCTTTCCAGTATTGGTCTGATATTTATTTATTTAATAAGTATTCAGTATGGTGGTAGCAGATAATGTTTATTATTATTATTAATGCAATTTTAAAACAGTAAATCATTTATTCATTCATAAATATTCAATATTGGTCTGGTTGGTAGCAGATCATTTTATATTATTTATTTAATTTCAAAAAAGTGTACTTATTTATTTTAGTGTAGCCATATATTCTCTTTATTTACAATACTATAATGCATTCATTCATTCTTTGCATGTAAACTTGAATGTCAAAAATACAGTATCTAACATAATTAGATTTTTATATTTTCTGAACAAAATGTGAGTGGTTCTTTGTGTGGAACACATCGCCACAGTGTTTCCAGGCTATTGCCGTGTGGTCACTAAGGTGCTCTGAGCGTTTCTGCGGTTGCTAGGGTGCTCCAGCTAGCTGCTGTTGGGAAACTCTGTCAAATATTCATCTGCCGTGTGCGATGTTTCCACCTTCCCCCGCATCTGTTCATCTCTCTCTCATGGATGGATTAGGCCGTCGGAAAGGATTCTGGGATTCTCTGCTGATTGTGTCCTGACCAAAGCAGATCAGTGGCTACTCACATTTAGCTGGAGCAGAACACAGTGTTCTGAGCGAGCTCACCTCGCTTTCCCTTTCTGCACGACTGTGAGCGGATGACGTTCACCCGATGAGACGTTTGACTTCAAGAAATGTTCTGTGTGTTAAGAACTTAAGCTGTATTTATTAACATCCTTTAACTCGTGTCATCAGAGCATATCCAAAGTAACTGTCCATAAGCACCGTTTACCTGGAGAAACGCCCTCAGGATTTACTGACAGATGAGATTCTGAATGTTTCATGTCACACGTTCTGTCCATAGATGTTCAATTGTGATTGCGGAGAATCCGGAATCCTCCTATAGGATGAGAATTATCAGATGTTCATCCTTCATGACGTTCCAAACCTGTATGACTTTCAATCTTCTGTGGAACACAAAAGGAGATGTTTAACAGCATGTGCGCACTGCTTTTGTCCATACAGTGAAATCATAACAGATAAAAGCCACAAAATAAATACAATTCCATTAAATAATGCACCTATACATACAATTCACTGTGGTTTCCAGCTGAAATGAACACTAGAGGCAGTCAAACACCAATAAATTTTTTTTTGGTTTGTTTTCACACAAATTATGATTACCATAAGGCCAGATTATTGATAAATAAAGACTTTGTGCAGTTCCTTGCACAATATTATGTTATGAGCGCACAACACTTTTACCATAGTGCATGAATTTTAAACTTAAACATTTTGATGTGTGCACTGCATAACAAGTTCCGTATCTGTGGGGGTTTTTTTATATAGTAAATTTGCTCGGTAGCGCACCTGGTACAGCATTGCACATTGATATATTATTATAGTTTTTGATATTATTTGGAATTTGATTTGATTTTTATATTTTCAGGTTTTATTTGAGTTAAAATTTTAGTAATTTTGTTGTGTGGTTTTGTCATTTATTATTATTTTTAAATATGTCTTTATATATATATTTTTTATTTTATTATTATTTTTTTTATATTGGTTTAGTTTTAGTTTTTGATGTTTTAGTACCTTAAGGTAAACTAAA
>NW_015549585.1:273377-286413 GCF_001515605.1 Sinocyclocheilus anshuiensis
TTTTTTTTTTACATATTTTGTTTTAAAGTTTACTTGTTTTTTTTTAGTGGTTTTGTATGGTTTTTATGATTTTTTTTGTATGGTTTTAATTTTAGTCAACAGTATAATTGAAGTATATTTCAAAGTATAAATAGCATATTTTCAACTGCATTTTCAAATCCATTCACCTGCCATTTCATTTCCGAACTATGAAGCAACTAATAAAACTATTTTTGGATAAAGCGAAACATACTTTTAGCACAACTCACTGGATATTTCACTTTGAAAGTGTCGCAAATCATGCAAGAAGCAACATAATATCATTTTGCATAAATGTCACCACAGGCGCGTTTATTGGAATAATAGCTATTCCTGTAAGTTGTAGCCCAGAATAGTCATTTAAGCTAACATACTTTGATGTTTGTTTGTTTTTTTTTTTAAACAAAACTGCAGCTAATTTGCCTCTGTTGTGCAGAAAGTGCATGAAAACACAGAAAACCTCCACAAAACACTGCCTAAAGTGTGATGATTATTGTAACACACATCCGTCTCCTCGTGCTGAAATAATTCAGTCATGCAGGATTTTAACGCTGTGATCTTCCATTCCGAATATTTGATAATTCCAGGAAATTCTGCAATGATCCGTCCCTGTAGGTGCCTCGTGTCCAGAAGTGTGTCTAATTTCTCATGCTGTGAATGAAGGTGACACAGAGTTCACGGCTGCATTTGCTGAACTTTCTCTGAACTCTGGTTGACCCACTCAGACTGACCTAGATGTGTACGTGTTTGTGTGTGTAAGCGCTCAAACGGCAGGAGGTTTACATGACAAACACACACACACACACACACACACTTTGGTGTAAGCCAATGTTTGTTATTTGCAAACATGCTCATGTGAGTTTGGCGCATTGGATTCAAATGTCAATATCTGATTTCAGTGTTTATGTTTGTGCTGTACAGTAGTGACATGTAAATGGGTGGCGGATTGGCTGTGTATAATTTGATTGCATAGCTGTCCATGTCTCATTATCTGTCGTGACATTATCTGTTCTGTGCTGTTTTGCTTGAAATGCAGCACAGAAACCCCACAGATGCGTTATTTTTATTAGTGAAGTTTGGATATGTGTTTGACCGCGTGTTGTCCTCTCAAGACATCTCGTGCAATATTAATACTCTGTACTCTTAAAAACATAATTCCTGACAGAGTCAAAGTGGTTTAATAAATGAATATTTGATCATTAGAAGCATGGCGTCCTTGTGAACGCTGGGTGAACTTGTGTTGGGTGGGAAGGGAGGGTGGTTGGACTCGAGATAGATTGTCATGTTTAAGCTCTTCTAAGATTTGATTACGTGTTTGGGAACAAGTTGAGAGGTCTTTTGTGTGCGGAGTAAACAACAAACGACCCGTCAACCTTTAGCTGTTGGGAACAACGAGCGTGTGGACCGCTGCATCACTCTGGGGCTTCTGGGATTGACAGACGGGAGTTTAGGGGTTTCATGGTGTCGCATCTGTGGTTTTGAACCAGAGAGCCTTGGATTGAAAAGGTTTAAATGGCCACTTTAAAGTTGTGGATTAAAGAGACAGTTCACCCCAAAATGAAAATGCTGTTCATTTACTCCCTCTCAGGCCATCCTAGATGCGGGTGACTTTTTTTCTTCACTAGAACAGTGAAGAAGATTTTTAGCTGAAACTGTGCTCCTTGGTGATTCATAAAATGACTGACAAAAAAGATGCATGATTTGGAGAATTAAAGGGGTCATATGGCGTTGCTAAAAAGAACATTATGTTGTGTATTTGGCGTAATGCAATATGTTTATGCGGTTTAAGGTAAAAAAAAAACACATTATTTTCCACATAATGTACATTATTGTTAAACCTCTATGCCCCGCCTTTCTGAAACACGTCTGAAAAGCGAGGTGTGCTCTGATTGGCCAGCTATCCAGTGCGTTGTGATTGGCTGAATACCTCAAGCGTGTGTCCATAAAATGCGTCACACAGCGTCACATGGCGGGCTTGAGTGAGCGGCAGCTGGCGGCCTTGAGAACGGCGCGTCCAGCGTGCGTGCGGCAACCACATGTGACGACCCCGGGCTGGACTCCACTCGATATCGTTCTCTTTTGGAAGACCAAACAAAGTAGTTTCGCTTTCACAACGAAACACACAGCATCTCCACGACAGGAAAAATTGAAATCACATCATATGGCCCTTTTAAAAAAGCATATACAGGCAACACAAAACCAATCCCCATGGCTCCTGGCACTATATATAGAGGTCTTATGAAGCGAAACGATCAGTCTGTGCAAGAAACTGAACATCAGTTACAACATTATTACTGTGATCCAGAGCCTCAGGCAAACAGGGGAATCTGATTCTTTTCCACAAACTGGTTCTTTCGGACAGTTCGTTTACATAATCACACAATGCCGTCATGTATATGCAATTATATTATTATTGCACCTAATAATGATTTGAAATGTGGATGTTTTGCATATCTAAAGCATTTAAAGTAAATAAAGTAGTATTCATCAGCTCACCTTTTTACATAAACCATGAGAAACCATAAAAAATGTCATTTCACCCCTTCATTCAAGTGCTCAGTTCATGCATGCATATATCAGCGGCTCATCGGTCTTCGGTCCGAATCGAACTGTTTCCCTAATTCAGTGACTGTTTGAAGAACTGGAGCACTGAATCAGTTCATTCATCATAGGATCAGATACGCCGCTATTTTGGCTCTGAGAGTCTGGATTACAGGTAATAATGTTGTAAATAATGTTCAGTTTCTTGCACAGACCAATTGTTTCGCTGTGTGCTGCAGGATGACACACAATCTGCATTTCCGCGCGTTTCTAGTCTCAGATTGTTTCACAGAAATAGCAGGAGTCCAAAGAGACATATGAATCTTGTCACAACTTGATAGACATGGATAATGGCTGACAGGTCTTGTAGGGTGCTAATGGAGGCGAGTGTGAGTATATCTGTGTTTACATGCCTGCCGAGGCTGATTTCACTCACTCAGAGCTTATTAATAAAACAAGCCTTCAAAACAAGAGCTGTAAACGTACTGTAGTGGGATTAAATTCATAATTGATAATGAGTGGTGTTTATTAAGTCATGCATCATTATTGACATTGCTTATACTTGTAGTAATTTCCCCAGCAGAGTTTGTGCTCCAAATATTAATGATTCCTCTAGTAATATGTCCTGTTCAGGAAGTGATCAAATGCACAAATTTTACTTGCTGGATTATAAAAATGACAGGAAAGTACCACTGATTTACGATGATTACACGAGCTATATCTAGGGCCAGTATGAAACCACCTAGCAACCACTAAAAACACCATAGCAACTGCATAGCAACATGTTAGAAAACACTCCAAATCTATGGTGTTTGAGTGTTGCTTAACATTTAGTTTTAGAGTTGCACATCCGCACCCTAGAAACCACCCAAAGCACCATAGCAACACCCTAGTAACCACTCAAAACACCATAGCAATGGCACAGCAACATGTTAGAAAACACTCAAGACTTTTAAGGTGCTTGAATGTTTATTTTAACATGTTTGCATGCAGCACTGCGGAAACCACCCAAAATACCATAGAAACATATTAGAAAACATTTAAAATCTAAGGTGGAATGTTTGTTTTTAAACATGTTGCAATGCAGTTGCACAGTAACACCTTAGCAACCACACAACACCATAGCAACATGTTAGAAAACACCCAAAACCTCATAAATGTGTTTTTAACATGTTGCTGTAGAGTTGCACAGAAACGCCCAAGCAACATGTTAGAAAAAACATAAGGTGTGTTGAATGCTTTCTTTTAAAGTGTTGCTATGGAGTTGCCCAGTATATAACATAGCAACCTGCTAAAACTGCCCTAAATGCCTTAGCAGCTTTATAACACCTTAGCAACTACATTGAATTGAGAATGCTTTTTAAATTACCTAGCAACCACCCAAAACACTGTAACAACTGCATGGCAACATACTAAAAACTGCCCAGAATGCCTTAGCAACCAAATTGAATTGAGAATGCTTTTAAAATTCCTGAATTTGAATTGAGGTATAGGAAACAGGAACTACAATTGAAATTCAAATGTGCATTTAGGAAGTAGAATTCAACTGAATTGAAATTCTAAAACTAGCTCTGTCTGAGCCCTGAGTGGTGATTCTATTTAATAAATAAATACATACATACATACATACATACATAGTTGCAGTGCCACTGGTGACCACTAGAGGTCCTGAAAGCTACAGTTTATGCTTCATTAGAGACAAACGCACACGCTGCATTAAGCACTTGTGTGATAGGGACATTCATTTTAAACAATCAATCAGTTATTCAAGAATATTTGGGGGATTTAATTGTTTGTTTTCACTCTAATGCAACTTTAAAAGACTTGTTTGTTTGCACTCGTAATAAAAAGGGCAGCCTGGGTTAGCAACAACAACACACACACAGCAAAACACGACAGTGACGCAAGGTCCTGGCAGACAGGATGCTGATTATGCTCTAGATTATCAGCTGCTGGCAAGAGTCTATGTACACACACGCACACACACAGTTTGTATTGTCTATTGTTGCATTATTTCAGCTACTGTCACTAAATTAATTCCCCTTAATCTGAATTTATCTTTGATAAATCACTTCCGCCCTATCCTTTCCGTATGTGTGTGTTTAACCCCTGGTCTCTTGCTGCAGGGCTAAAGCTGTTGTTGCCACACATGGTGTTGTGTTGCTGATTAAATATTTGTCATCAGCTGCTCAGGTCAAGCGCACACAAACAGGGAGTAGCATGCTCAGATTAACACATGTACTAATGCACCAACACACACACAGGGCCATCCTTAGCTGACACGGGGCCCGGTGAGAGGTAGGGAGCGGGGTCCCCCTCGGTCCGTTTGCGATCGCGTTCCGGGGAGGGGTCCCCCTCGGTCCGTTCACCGTGGGGCCCCCTCAAGCACGGGGCCCGGTGCGACTGCACCAGTTGCACCCCCCCTAAGGACGGCTCTGCACACACACTCACAATCTTTCAGACCTGAAACACTTAAAATATGTAAGATTCAACTTTATTTTGCAATTGCTTTAAACATGCATTATTGTGCATGCAACAACAATGCTTCATTAGCGAACACTGTTATTAAATGTGTCAGTGAGAGTTTAGAAATAAGCACTCAATAAACAACAACAGCAACACCCTAGCAATCACCCAAAAAACATAGCAACTGCATAGAAACGTGTTAGAACACAGTCAAAATCCAAGGTGTTTTGAATGTTTGTTTGTTTTTAAACCTGTTGCTATGTTGCACAGTAAAACCTTAGAAATCACCCAAAACACCATAGCAACTGCATGGCAATACCCTAGCAACAACCCAACACACAATAGCTACCATATAGCAACCCCCTTGCAACCACTCAGAACACCATGGCAACATGTTAGAAAAAAAATCAAGATTTAAATATTTTTTTAACATGTTGCTATGCAGTTGCACAGCACCACCCTAGAAACCACCCAATACACCAAAGAAACTGCATAGCAACAACATAGCAACCACCCAAAACACCATAGCAACCGCAATGACATATTAACAACCGCATAAACATGTTGTTGTGCAGTTGCACAGCAACACCCTAGCAACCACACATCACCACAGCAACTGCATAGCAACATGTTAGAACACAATCAAAATTAAAGGTGTTTTGAATGTTTGTTTGTTTTTGAACATGTAGCTCTGCAGTTGCTATGGTGCTGTGTGGTTGCTAAGGTGTTACTATGCAACTGCCTAGCAACATGGTAGAACACAATCAAAATCCAAGGTGTTTGCAATGTTTGTATTTAAACATGTTGCTATGCAGTTGCACAGTAACACCTTAGAAACAAACCTAAACACTTAAAATAGGTAATATTCCACTTTAATTGGGAATTTCTTAAACATGCATTATTATGCATGCAAACAACAATGCACGCGCTGTGATTAATCCATGAGAGATTAGAAATAAACTAAGAAGACAGGCCCTTCCTCTGATTGGCATTTAATCCCGTTTGTGTTCCCATTTGCGGCACGCTTTCCTGCCCTGTGAGCGTGTGCATTAACCTACAGACAAGCATGCAACGAGTGTCATCGTTAGGATGTTGACACATTGCTTAATTGGCTTTGGACCTATAGGCAGTTTAGCACTCTGGAATAGCGGGATTATCGGAGGAACGGTTGTCGTATGTTAGCAGGGTTAAAATACATCTTCACAATGAAGTGAACAATGAATGGAACTGCAGTCACAGCTATTATTACCTTCATATTTATACATATTCCCAGAATGCGCTTAAGCACCATCAGCTACTATGCAGCTAAAACATATATGAGCATATGAATAGTCATTGGCTTCTGTGCTCTCAAAATATTATATGATCATAGCAACATAAAACATTAGAAACTTAAGGTCCTTTGAATGTTTGTTTTTTTAGCATGTTGTTAAAACAGTTGCACAACAACACCTGAAACACCATAGCAACCACATATCAACATGTTAGAATGCATTCAAAATGTAGATATTATGAATTTTGTTGTTGTTGTTGTTGTTGTTGTTGTTGTTGTTGTTCTGCAGTTGCCTAGTAACACCCTAGCAACCACCCAGAACACCATAGAAACCACATAGTAACTTGTTAGAACACATTAAAAACCTGTTTTTAATGTTTGTTTGTTTTTAACAAAACCTAAGGTGTTTTAAACGTTTGTATGCAGTTGTACAGCAACACACTAGCAACTGCAAAGTAACTTAGAAACCCCTAAAAACCTCAGGTGTTTTGAATGTTTTTTAAAACGTTACTAAACACCCTAACAACCACCCAAAACACCATAACTGTCAGGGATTCATCACAGTCCCTTCAGTCACCATCCAGGTTAATCACCCGATCACAGTCACCTGAGTTCTGATCACCCGCACCTGCTGTCACCAATCAAGCCACACTACAAATACACACACATCTCAGTCACTCACTGTCCAGTCTACCGATTACTCCTATGAACTGTTCTGGACTCTCTCTACCGAATTCTCCTAGAAAGACTTACCTTCTGTTACTCCCGCGATCCTCCAACGACTCCTTGGAATCTGTTCCACGATCTCCAACGAAACCGGCATAAGATACTCTCCATCAGAACTCAGATAAGAACCCTGGAATCATTCACTGTGTTGACACTCACCTGCCTTTATCTCACCAGTTCCATTCATCTACTTATCAAGTCAATAAACCATACTGTTTTGCACTTACCTGTTGTGTCTGGCCTTGCTTTGTGACAATAACAACCTCATAGTAAACTAAGGTGTTTTGAATGGTGTTTTTGTTTAGTGTGTTGCTATACAGTTACACAGCAACACCCTTGCAACCTCCTAGCAACATATTGAATTGAGGATGCTTTTTAAATTCCTGATTTTAAGTATCGTTTAACATACCTGTTAAAGAAATAGCTAATAGTTTAAATACTTATAGTTTATATACTGATTGAATGAATTGTTCGTTTAGTTGTTGATTTTGTAGGGAGGTGTAGCTGACTGAGGCCAAAAACTGAGAAATGCAGTGTAATATCTACTAGCTTTTTACATGTCTTCAGATATTGTAATTTGGTAAAGCATGTGTGTGAATGTGCGTATGTCAGTTTTCTGCGCTAGTCTCAGTTGGTACAAGTGTTTTGAGCTCAGAATGTAATGTTTTGTTTGAAAGCTGTTTCAGATTTAGAGCTATTCCTATACTTGAGTTCTGGTGGACTCTAATATGCCCTTCCCTCCAGCTGTAGGACACTCACAACTCTGTGTGTGTGTGTATGTGTTAATGTACTCTATGCACTTGCCATTCCAGCAAGGAATGATAGCAATAAAAAACATTAAATGAAAACTCAAGAGCAACTGTTCAACAGGACTAGTCTATATATATATATATATCTGTCTCCTAGCAACCACCTGAAACACTGTAACAACTGCTTAGCAACATTAGAACACATTCAAAATTGAAGGTCTTTGGAATGTTTGTTTGTTTTTATTCATGTTGCTATGCGGTTGCACAGTAACACCCTAGAAACCACACAAAGCACCATAGCAACATGTAGGAAAACACTCAAAAATGCTTTTTGAATGTGTTTTTAACATGTTGCTATGCAGTTGCACAGCAACACCCTATCAACCACCCAAAACACCATAGCAACCGCATAGCAACATGTTAGAACACACTCATTCTAAGGTGTTTTGAATGATTGTTTGTTTTAAACATGTTGCTAATGCATTTGCACAGCAACACCATAGCAACATGTTAGAACAAACTCAAAACGTAAGGCGTTTTGAATGCTTTTTAAAAAACATGTTGGTACGCAATTGCACAGTATCTGCATAGCAACAACACAAGTCAAGTCAAGTCACCTTTATTTATATAGCGCTTTTAACAATATAGATTGTGTCAAAGCAATTCTACAGCATTAATTAGGAAAATAGTGTGTCAATAATGCAAAGTGACAATAGTAAACACTCATTTTTCAGTTAAAGGCTGTTCATCATTGAATTCAGTGATGTCATCATCCAGCTCAGCTCAGTTTAAATAGTATCTGTGCAATCAAGTCAACGATATCGCTGGAAATGAAGTGTCCCCAACTAAGCAAGCCAGAGGCGACAGCGGCAAGGAACCAAACCTCCATCGGTGACAGAATGGAGAAAAAACCTTGAGAGAAACCAGGCTCAGTCGGGGGGCCAGTTCACCTCTGACCAGAAGAAACCAGCAGTTCAATTCCAGGCTGCAGCAAAGTCACATTGTGCAGAGGACTCATCTGGTTCCTGTGGTCTTGTCCCGGTGGCCGTCTGAGACAAGGTATTTACTGGGGATCTGTATCTGGGGCTCGTCTAGTTGTCCTGGTCTCTGCTGACTTTCAGGGCTGTAGAGGTCTTCTCTAGGTGCTGATCCACCATCTGGTCTGGATACGTACTGGATCCGGGTGACTGCAGTGACCATCTGATCTGGATACAGACTGGATCTGGTTGCTACGGTGACCTCGGAATAACTTCGGTTCCGGTTGACCTAATTAATGCAGCCTAAAAATCCTTTAACGGATTTGAATATACAAAGCACCACGGCAACAGCATAGCAACATGTTGAAAGACACTCAAAACCTCAAAAATGTGTTTTACATGCTTTTTTCACCATAGAAACTGCACGTTGTTACAACACACTCTAAATCTAAGGTGTTTTGAATGTTTTTTTTAAACATGTTGCACAATGATACCCTAGCAACCACAAAACAAGGAACATAGCAAACACACAGCAACATGTTATAACCTTGATATCTAAGGTGGTATCAAGGTTGTTTTCTTGTTTGTTTGTTTGTTTGTTGCACAAAAACACCATAGCAACCACATAGTAACATGCTAGAAAACACTCCAAATCTAATGCTGTGTTATAAATATAAATGTTTTTTTAAAACATGTTGCTATGCAGTTGCATGGCAACACCCTAGCAACCACCCAAAGCACCATAGCAACCACATAGCAACATGTTAGAAAACACTCAAAAGCAATGTTTCAGCTTCACAGTCTCATAACAGTGAGCTCATCTGCTCATTGTTTGACCATGAGGATTTACACAGTGAATCTCCACCCGTTTGACCTTGTAGCTTAAGGTGGACAATCTGGTGAATGTCAAAATGGCAACAGATTTTCAAATGACTCCATATAGTGCCATTAAAATGGTCACGACTCATACAGAAGATAGAAATGCACCATTCATTATCTTTGTCGACACCTGTCACCAAGCTGTCAGTTAGCAACATGTACATGCATTTTCTTATTCCGATTGATTCAGAAATCAGTTGTCATTTAATCCTAATGTCAATGAGGTCAGCCGATGACCTTCGACCTTCTTCCCCATACAGACACTAGCTCCTTTGTCAAAACCACAAATGTGCGTAATCGGGGTTAGGGTTTAGTGTAATGCGTTTAAGACAGTTGACCAGAGTTTGGCAGGACTGCATTGCCTGTTGCTTTGCCTGACAATTGCCTGGCAAGATTATGCTGGATAGATGTTTGGGTCACCTAAGAGGATTGAAGGCTCGACATACACGATAATACCTGACACCTGGAGATGGAGGTACAGTAAGGAGAGACGGACGTTTTCTCAGTTCAGCGCTACTGACATTGGGAATATTATATGGGTCAAATACAACATAAGGTCTATAGCATAAATCAGCATTAATATCTGCTCCGCTTTCTAGTTTGCTCTTCTCATGAACTGCCTTTTTAGACAAGAAATGAGTGGGAAAACAACATACTAAGCGTCCAAGTTTAGTTTTTATGTGCTATTTAGGATGTGACTTATTTGTTTTTTATTGTCTTTGAAGGACTTATTTCTGTCTTATGTGCTCACCAAGGCTGCTTTTATTTGTTTAAAAGTACAATAAAATCAGTAATATTGTGATATATAGAACTGTTTTGTGTGTGAACATATTTTAAAATTTGTAATTTATTTCTGTGATCAAAGCTGTATTTTCAGCATCATTACTCCAGTCTTCAGTGTCTTATTATATGGTGAAAACAGCTTCATATTTTTGTAGAAACCGAAATATGAATGAATGAATTATGCATTTATATAGCGCTTTATTGTGTATTGATCTTGGGCTGCAGGGTGATATGGCTGTGGCTATGAAGTAGCATGTTGAAATACATAGGAAGTTCAAAAGAACAGCATTTATTTGAAATAGAAATCTTTTGCGAGATTTTAAATGTGTCTACTGTCACTTTTGATAAAGTTTTAATGCATCCTTGCTGAATAAAAGTATTAAGTGCTTTGCATATCACAAATATGTCATTATATTCTAGCCGATACTCCAAAATATATTGTAAAATCCTGCAGCTCCAGAGTGATTATTCCCATTATATTTGGGCACAACATGCTACTTCATAGACATTCAGTTTATAAATAACTCCGAATATCCCTTTAATAGTGTAAAACGATGTATGCAGGGACTCCGGTGCTTCCGGTGTTGACATGAGCCGGCATTTGTTTCTAAAACACGGTTTTGCGACATGCCAGCTTCATCATTCCCCCCTCCGTACGCACACTCTCTTGTGTTGGCATTGTATTGCCAACAAAGCTCAGGCATGATAAATTGTTAAAGCTCGAGATTCCCTCTTGCCACGGGGCAGCTCTGTCAGAGGACGAGCTGCCAAACATGGTTGTGGGAAGGCGGCTGCGAGAAGCGAAGGCTGTCTGGTGCTGCTACTGTCTGAAGGGTATCACACATGCTGGTCAAACAAGGGCATATAAACACACACGCACACTCACACAGCAGCGTTAAGTGGACAGTGAGCATTTGTGCTTTGCTGATATGCTATAGTATGCATGCATTTCAAAGCATTTTGTTTTGTTGAGCAGATGTGAATAAGCGTGTCGTCTAGGAACGATGAAAAGCATGTCGTATCTCTGAGGTCATCTGTGCATGTAACCTACACCCAGTCAACTGTGAATACACATGAGTTCTGTTCAACATGACTAAAACCGAGATTATAGCAAGACATAAACACTGAATCCACTTACTGTGAGTTCAGAAAGGTGAATGAATCAAATGTAAAAGACTATTTCCAGATCAGGTTTTCCAGATTTAATAATAAAATGTTTCATGGTTTTTACAAAAAATATGAAGCAGCACAACTGTTTTCAACATTGATAATGATCAGAAATGTTTCTTATGCAGCAAATCAGCATATTAGAATGATTTCTGAAGATCATGTGACACTGAAGACTGGAGTAATGATGCTGAAAATACAGCTGCGCATCACAGAAATAAATGACATTTTAACAGATATTCACATAGAAAACAGTTATTTTGAATTGTAATAATATTTCACAATATTACAGATTTTACTGTATTTTTGATCAAATAAGTGGGCATGAGACATTTCTTTAAAATAATTTTTTTTTTAATCATACTGACCCAAAAAGTTTGATGATCAGTAGTGTATACTGAATGTGAATGAATATATATATATATATATATATAGTATTTCATAATATTTGTAAATCGAAATTCATATAAATTATTTAAATATTAAATATACTGAATTTGATAAATATTCATATATATTTTGCATTTTATTTTAACCCAGACTTTTCAACTTAAAATGTGAAAATCTATCATAAAATATTATATTATAAATATTATTATAATCTAATCCAAAAAGTAAAGTCAAGTGTACATTAATGTAAACAATTTTAGTATTTATTTTGTGAAAATGATGTTTCGATATTTACTTGAATTACAACTGTCCAAAAGTAAGTATATTTAGTAACTCTTGACAATATCTCATTAGTTAATCAAGTCAAGTCACCTTTATTTATATAGCGCTTATACAACACTGATTGTGTCAAAGCAGCTTTACAGTGTTAAACAGGAAGAATGTGTGCTGATAATGCAAGAGGACAATACAAAACAGCCAGATTATCAGTTAAAGTCAGTTCATTGTTGATTCAGTGATGTCCTCATCCAGTTCAGCTCTCTTCCCATAGTGTCTGTGCAATCAAGTCAACAATATTGCCAGAAATTAAGCGTCCCCAACTAAGCAAGCCAAAGGCCACAGAGGCAAGGAAACAAAACTCCATCGGTGACAGAAATGGAGAAAAAAACCTTGGGAGAAACCAGGTTCAGTCTGGGAGCCAGTTCTCCTCTGGCCAGATGAAACCAGCATGGTGTGGTTTAAATCCAGGCTGCAACGCAAGTCAGATTGTGCAGAGGACTCGTCTGGTTCTCGTGGTCTTGTGCCGATGACCGTCTAGGTGCCGAGGTCTTCGCAGGGGATCTTTCTCTATGGCTCCTCTTGTTTGCAAATAAGAATGAAAGAGACTAATATTAGCGTAGATGCCATTCTTCTTACGATATAGCGAGTACATTGGATATTATGGGAAGTGTTCCCAGTTCCGGTTGACCTAATTAATGCAGCCTAACGATCCTTTAACAGATTTGAATTTTAGAAATGTGATTGTGTGTTATATGTAAGCCAGGTTAAAGAGATGGGTCTTTAATATA
>NW_015549585.1:286525-290914 GCF_001515605.1 Sinocyclocheilus anshuiensis
AGGTGGATTGTTCCAGAGTTTGGGCGCTAAATAGGAAAAGGATCTGCCGCCCGCAGTTGATTTTAATATTCTAGGAATTATCAAATTGCCATTGTTTTGAGATCGCAGCGGACGTGGAGGCAGGGGCGTAGCCATCATTTCAGAAGTGAGTGGAACAGAAATGTTATATATCTATATATATTAAAAGAAAAACTGAAATATCACATGGTCCTAAGTATTCAGACCCTTTGCTCAGTATTTAGATCAAAAGGGTGCTTCTACTAAATACTGAGCAAAGGGTCTGAATACTTAGGACCATGTGATATTTCAGTTTTTCTTTTTTAATAAATCTGCAAAAATGTCAACGATTCTGTGGTTTTCTGTCAATATGGGGTGCTGTGTGTACATTAATGAGGAAAAAAAATTAATTTAAATTATTTTAGCAAATGGCTGCAATATAACAAAGAGTGAAAAATTGAAGGGGGTCTGAATACTTTCCGTACCCACTGTATGTGTGTGTAAATAAATGCATAATAATAATAATTGTTTATTTCTATTCATAATGTAATGAATGATAATAATGGTTATTTTTTATTGTTTTTAAGTTTTTAATAACAGATATATAATTATAATTATTATTTTATTTACTTTTTAATTTACTTTTTGACATTATTTTTGGTGATTTCTCATTTATACAACTGATACCCATTTTTTAATGTAAGTATTATTGGATAACTGATCTGATTTTTAACTCTTCTTCATTATTAATTATTTATATTATATAAAAAAAAATTTTTAATGCATTTCTGGTACTTTGGCTGACTAATTATTAATTTTATTAATAATAATTTAGTTTTTTAATATGATACAGATGTATTTTTATGTTTAAGTCTCTGATAACAGATATTCTGAATCTTTTATAATTATTGTTACTTTTGCTTTTTGCTTTTTGATAACTGATTTGGAATCCAATTTTTAAGCATTGTTAATTATTGTATAAAAACAAAAAAAAAAGTAAATATAAATACAAAAATTTATTTTAAATCTAAATGTTAAGATTTCATATAAATAAAAAAATCTTAAATGAAAATATAAAAATATATATTCAGTTGAAATCTGGTACTTTGGCTCACTATAAATAATTATTAATAATTAATATTAATATATGTTTTTTTTAATATGATACAGATTATTTCTGAATAATTAATTGTCTGATAACAGAAACGCATAATCTTTTATTTCAGCTTTATTCCTAATTTTATTTTATTTATTTTACAACTAATACCCATTCTTTTATTTTTTTACATAAGTATAACTGGTTTACATTATACTAATAATTACTAATAATAATTATTAAAATATTTTTTAAATCCAATATTATCTTTAATTGTCTGAAAACCAATGCCCAGAACAAATTCATATGACTGTTTTATTTCTGAGTTTTAACACAATGAAAACTAAATAATCATTAGACTACAACAGTATACAAAACGTTACAATTATGAATATTTGAATTCTTTAAGCATTTCTGTAACTTAAGCATTAATGACTATAAAAAGTAATAGTTTATGCAAAAGGCATATTAAAATATGAAGTTTCCTGTAGTGTGTTGTTGATGTTATTGTTGGTGCTGCTCTTTAGGTGCAACCTAGATGGTATTTATCTGATTTTAATGAACCGATAATAAAACAAGCAATCATAAAAGTGTGAATATCAGTAAAACAAACCGGGTGAAAGCGATTATGGGTTTATCTGAGTATGTAAACATAGACTGCATTGTGAAATGAATGAGACGGGAGGCTAAAAACCTCAGTAGGGCGACTCAGGAGCCCTGCCAAGTCTGATCAGCGCTTGTTTTTGAGACACTACCTCGTTCTCGGAGAGAGAGTTAGTTTTTTGGCCACAGGTTTTGTTTTGATCCCTCTCTGCTTGTGTGTGCTGACAGGATCTATGAGGATTATGAGGAAACCCGCGAGCCCTGCATTAAAGACCCTGGCCTTTCTGTTGCTTCATATAAAACAAATACAGACTCGCTCTTTCCAAGAAAGTCCTCGGATCTAATCATCACGTCCGGGTCGGGTTGCTAATACGTGTGCTTATTGAGCTCGTATGTAGTATCACAGATGTGCTGGTTGCTTCTAATCCTTCTGCCTGTTGGTAAAGGCTGTTGGTTTGCTGTCAAAAGCGATTTGGTTGATGGTAAACTTTGTTTGCACACAGGCTCGCCAGCGCCTCGCAGCCAAAAACGCGGGCTAAATCCTAATTGCTCCTCCCTTTGTGTCTGAGAGCCGTCACATGTCTTTCAAAAGCATTTGTGTAACTTTAAAGCCGGCGTCTTAGTTTCCACTGCGGATTTGTGGACGATTAAAGGAAACAAAAGCAAATTCAATTCATGTTCAAATTCATGTTTTGCCCATCATGGTTTCCGTTAAATTCTTTGGGATTAGATATCATTCATGAAGCAAATTAATAAACAAATATTAAGCCATTTAGTGGCTTACAAGAGACTTATTCCCCCTCCAGTGACCTGAATGTTGTGCTGAAGGATTTCATATAGAAAATCACTTAAACGCACCTCATGTGTGATGAACACACTTTAGTTTCATGATTTAAAATTCATTTGTTTTTGGGAGATTTAAGCAAGAAATATAAAGTTGGTGAGCTTGTAATGAAGAAAAAGGTCATTTTAAGTATTTTGGCATATTTGTTTTATCTTTTTTTTTTCATTTTATAAAGTTGGTGCAACTGTTGGTCTGCAGTCATAAAGAGGAAAAATATTTTTAAGTAATCTGGCATTATATTTTGGGTTTTTAAACAATATGAATTATATAAATTATGATTTTTGTTTTAAATCATTTTATAGAGTTGGTGTGACTGTTCTGCAGTCGTAATGAGGAAAATATTTATTAAGTAAATTCACATTTTTTATATTACTATAAATGATATGAATTATGATTTTTAGAATTTTGTGGAGTTGGTGTGACTTTTCTCTGGTCGTTATGAGGATAAAAATGTTTAGAGTAATTTGGCATTATATTTTGTTTATATAATATTATAAATTATGATTTTTAGAATTTTATGGAGTTGGTGTGACTGTTCTGCCCCTCTCTTGTGACTTAAATATGATTTTCATTTACAATAATCAATCCTAAAATTCAGCATTAGTAATTAACTTTTTGTGCTATCAGTCGCACGCACACTCAAGCTCTGAAGTTCCCTTTCAAGGGAACTTCGAACTGCGTCCTCTAGGGGTCGCTATGGGGGAACGCCTCGTCGTGACCTGTGTCTGAAGCATACATTGAAAAAACACCAACAACACGTTGGCCGGCGACAGCCCATGACGTCACTACCGGTGCGACTATTAGTATAAATAGGCGCCGGGAGAACATGTCGTTCTCTTTTTCGTTTTCACTGACTGTTTTGTTTGAAGCGTGCATTTGAACGTGGTAAGAGCGATCTCTATCCTATTATTATGGCGAGCACTAGCAGAACGTTTAGAGGATGTGTGCATCCGTATCGTCGCTATTTGACACCTGATGACACACACGATCTTTGCGTTTTTTGTTTGGGCGAGGAGCACGCATGCGATGTCCTTGAGGGGTCAATTTGCGTGCATTGTGAGCGTTTTTCGATGAAAAAACTCCGCTCTCGTTGGTCTCTTTTTTCGAGAAAAGAGGGGCAGCCATCTGCTTCCCGCGGTTCAGGACCCGGTGCTGCTGAGGCACAGAGGAGAATGAGCTCGTGGGGATCGCAGGTGGACCTGGCCGATGAGTTTAAAGAGGGGCTTTCCCTCTCGCACTCGTCGGCTGTGGACAAGAGAGAGCCGCTGGAGGATGATGTTATTTCTCTAACATCGTCTGATCTGGGGGCCAGTGCTCTGCTGGGTTCAGCCCAGGAGGAGCAGGAGATGTTTGAGGACGGCGAAGAGGCTGAGGCTGAGCATTCCTAATCCTCCTGCCCTGCGTATGATGAGCTGTTGGAAGTTATGGATCGCGTCACGGCGAGGCTGGACTTGCCGTGGAAGCGGGCCAATAAAGTGACGTCGCGAGGTCGCCTCGATGAGCGTTTTCTTTCTGGCCATAACCCTCCAGCTCAGGTGAGCCTTCCATTTCTTCCTGATTTGCATACTGAGATCGAGAAGGAATGGAAGAGGCCATTCTCCTCACATGAAAACGGCTATGAGAGGATGCCCCTTGTAGAAGAGACGCTGGCTAGCTTATCTCTCTATGGGTGAGATGTCCTCCCTTAATACTCCCTCCTTGCCATCTAAGCCCCTTCAGGATACATCGCGCTTAAATGGCAGGGCAAACGCAGCAGCAGGTCAGGCTGTGGCTTCGTTGCACACTATGGCGGTGCTCCAGGCGTATCAGGCTGATCTGCTGAAAGACCTGGATAAAGGCGAGGGCCTTT
>NW_015549585.1:291009-291238 GCF_001515605.1 Sinocyclocheilus anshuiensis
TGCAGTTCGAAGTTCCCTTGAAAGGGAACGTCTCAGGTTACTTATGTAACCATGGTTCCCTGAGTAGGGAACACGACACACTGCGTCCTCTAGGCTTCCTGCCATGCTTCGAGTTCGAACGCAAGCTTCAGACGAAGAAGTGAATGACATGTTCTTCCGGCGCCTATTTATACTAATAGTCGCACCGGTAGTGACGTCATGGGCTGTCGCCGGCCAACGTGTTGTTGGT
>NW_015549585.1:291650-295167 GCF_001515605.1 Sinocyclocheilus anshuiensis
TGATGTGTTCTCCCGGCGCCTATTTATACTATAGTCGCACCGGTAGTGACGTCATGGCTGTCGCCGGTCAACGTGTTGTTGGTGTTTTTTCAATGTATGCTTCAGACACGGGTCACGATGAGGCGTTCCCCCATAGCGACCCCTAGAGGATGCAGTGTCTCGTTCCCTACTCAGGGAACCATGGTTACATAAGGGTCTTTCGCACCGCTTTAGTTCCAGAACTAAATGTAAAGTACTAATGTACTGGGACGATTTTGCGTGAACTATTTCCCAGTACCATTTAAAGGGTTGCATTCGCACCGACAGTGTGTACTAAGAAGTAACCTGAGACGTTCTTCCGTTCTTGTCTCATTTTGAGTAAGACTTGTGAATTCACTGAATTGTTAACTGGAGACTCGCTCTGACCGGATCATTTGAATCAGTGAGTTGTTGACTCAAGAACAGCTGCAATCCAATCAGTTCAATTCACGAATTAATCGTTCAGTGTGATTTGCGAGCCAATTCATTGAAAAGAATCAGCTCGTTCACGAATCGGACACTACTATTGCAATTGTGCTGATTGGTGATTCATTCATTCAGTTTTTGAGAATAACAAAATACCCTGGCGATATATTGAGTTCTTATGAAGCGAAACAATCGGTCTGTACAAGAAACCGAACATTATTTACAACATTATTACTGTAATCCAGAGTCTTAGAGTCCGGAGTGTCTGGTTAGAGTCTGGTTCACAAATGAATAATTCTTTTGAACCGATTCTTTTTGGTGAACTGAACCAGTTCACCAAATCGGACTGAAGCATCTGAAACAGTTCGTGGCTCGAGCAGCACAGATCTTCAAGTTACTCAATCAAAACTCACTTTCAGACGCCTGCAGTCACTGCCACCTGAAATGAGCCAAAATACAAGTGTATATGATCCGATGAGCTGCTGATATGTGCATACGTGAACCGAACACTTGAATGAAGGGGAGAGAGTTTTTATGGTTTCTCATTATGTAAAAAGGTGAGCTGATGAAGATGTGTTTATTCACTTTATATGCTTTAGACACATAAAACATCCACGTTTCACATTTATTGGGTGCTTTAATAATTGCTTATACGTGATTACGTGACCTAAATTAACTAGTGAGATGAACCAATTCATTGAAACGAACTGTCCGAAAGAAGCAGTTTGCAGAAAAGAATCATATTCCCCCGTTTGCCTGAGGCTCTGGATCACAGGTAATAATGTTGTAAATAATGTTCAGTTTCTTGCACAGACCGATTGTTTCGCTTCATAAGACCACAATATATTTTGTCAGGAGTCATGGGTATTAATTTTATGTTCCTTGATATGCTTTTTTGACTCTCAAAGACAAAGTAATGGCAGCCTCTGACTTGCATTTTATGAATCACCAAGAACCACGGTTTCAGCTAAAAATCTTCTTTACTGTTCTGTTGAAGAAAAAAGTCACCTACATCTTGGATGGCCTGAGGCTGAGTAAATGAACAGCAAATTTTCACTTTTGGGTGAACTGTCCCTTTAAGTACAGTAACAAAGTAAAAATACTTTGTTACTGTCCACAACTGAACAAAAGAAACGAAAGCAGCTTCTCTTCAGACTAGATTTGACATATCCAGAATTTACTGCGTGGCATCAGGAGATGATGTATATTTCAAAAGGGCCGTTATGAAGGAGAAGCGTCTGCTCAGACTTCAGGAGCTGAAGCGTGAAATCCACGGGAGGGGAACGGGACGGTTTAAATCTGATATCCCGGCAAACTCAATACTAATCCCCATCACACCGTCTAATGGCTCTTTCAGGCAGGTAGAGTTGTCATCATTCCTTTATGCTTTGCACGATACCGTGACACCCTTTCCTTGCGTGTTTGAGCACATTCTCCTATGGAAGGTGAAAACAGCCAAAAGTCTTTAAACAGAACGTGGAATTTGACCGTGTCAGTACAGTTTTTTTGTATGTGTAGACACTCACATTCTGGCCGTGTTATAATATAACGTCTGATGTTTGCATACGTGCATACCGGTGTACCATTACAACATCCTTCATGAATAAACATGACGCCTGGTGTTTGTATACGTATATACCAATGTACCATTGCCTCACAATATAATCTCAAATACAGCAACTTCATTGGCTGCTGTGCATGTTGTCGCGTTAACATTGACAAACAGTGCGTGTTGACACAGTCAAATTCAACACATTCTGTTTAAAAACTTTTGGCCCCTACCACCTTCCATATTCTCCTGCTGTCCTCCGGAATGGGATTGCAGTTTGTTGGGAAGGAGTTTATGAGGGGCCTTATTGAGTCACACATTCCTGAGCTGAACCTGAACGCGTTCAGGGCGCTAAAAGCCCTCAGCGTCAAGCCGGAAAACCGTATCTTCTTTTCAGGCCTGTGACAGAGAAAGTGTGAAGCTCTAATGAGCTCCAGGGTCTCGTCGGGTTGCCGTTGAATGTTTTTTGGTACACTGCTCCCGTTACAAAACGCCTCAGATCGCAGTCCCTCATGAGGGGAAAGTGCAGTTTTGTGCTGATGTTGACAGCTGCTGAAGTATGTTTGGGCCTGAGGACTTCAGGAGGCTGTTAATCTGAACGGATTGGCCCTTAACAACACCACTTGACCTACATTAGCGCATCAGATGCGGAAATGTGTGGCGTTTTGTGGAGATGCTGATGGGCTCAGTTGGCTTTAAATTAAAGGCCATGCCCACAGGCTTTAAATTAAAGGCCACGCCCACAGACTGCCCACTTTATATTCACTGTCTGCCTTATGCTAATGAAAATCTGATTGGCTGTTTTTTACGCCACTTTCTGGAGTCATTTGCTTTTCGTTTATCGATTGTGTTTGCGTGATTGTTTTTGATAAACAAGTAGTCACTGGATTGAAAGTTAGTTGCATTAAGTTTTTACTTTTGTTTAGGCACTTTTAATCAGATATTTAGGAAAATAACTACATATTGGGCTTTGTATTATGTCTGTTAAAGGTTACATATTTTACACCTTTCTGGAGTTTTATTTTAGGTTTTGATGTCCTTAAGAATATATATTTGCGGTATAAGTACCAAAAACCATCTCAATATATTTTTACAGCTCCTCTCTCAGGAGCTCTGCTGAGAACAGGTCGATTTTGGCCTGTCTAATTAATATTCACGGACCTCTCTTCTGATTGGCCTGTTGTTTTCTGAGTGACGCACGGCCAGGCCAACCACAGGTAACTAGGGTCAGCGACGTCACAGCGCTAGCTGGAGGCAGCAAAACAAAGGGGAAACTGGAGGAGGCCCATTCAAACCAGCGCAGATTCGGCTACATAAGGAGCTTAAAATATCATCTTGTTGTGATGTTGGGTGCCAGAATCGATGTAATACAGCCTCAAATTCGAAATTTGATCACATATCGGCTGCCACTGCCAGACAAAAAACCGACAACAGCTGTGGTTAAACGCGATAAAACGAGCAGACTGGACAGAAACGATCGTCAAAAATGCTCGCGTTTGCAGCGCACACTTCTTATCAGAAAAG
>NW_015549585.1:295219-299995 GCF_001515605.1 Sinocyclocheilus anshuiensis
ACTGTGGACTGACTGTTTTGAAACTTATATGGTAGTTAAATAGCCCCTAGACCTCAGTTATCATGAAAAAACCCAGGAAATTTCAGTTTTGACAAAATGGGACCTTTAAATGGCTTGTTTTGTCTAGAAATTGATGATGTTTTCCACTGTTTTGTCTGTACCATTCACACATGTGCCATACCATTATTCAATTTAATTTAATTTTTTTACTTTTATAGATATTTTTTATTTTATGTTTATTTATTCATTATTTATTCATATTTATTTATTTGACGCTGGTCTATTATTGTGGTATTAAATACAAACACATCTAACTGTGATTGGTCACGCCACATGTCAGTCAGATGGTTTCTTCCTAAGTGGGCGGTTCTTGAATAGAAGTTGGCATTATATGCACTATGCTAAATCACATTATATGAAATGGCAATGGATTTAATGGTGGAAAATAAATTTGTTATTATTTATCATTAATTAATTATTATTTATTTATCAGAATGTTTTTTTTTTCTGATTTACATACTCCTCTTTCAGAGTTATATTTAGTGTTCTCACAATTATTTTGAATTATTATTTAGATTTTTTTATAATTCATAATTAATTGTATTGTATTTATTTAAATATAATTTTTTATTTTATTGATATTACATAATTGATATTATATTTGTATAGCAGTTTTGTCCTTGATTTATCCACTAGGCAAACATCATAAGTCAAAAAAGGATTTTCAAACTTTTTGATGGCAAAAAAACTCACAAACATTATAATTCCTTTGCAAGGGATATTATAAAGACAACATATTGTCTCCACAACTAAAGAGCTGATTTAGCTGATTTATAGGCAATCTATCTAACATTTTTATTTGTTTATTTTGTATAGCGCCTTCTACAGTAAATATGAATTTGACAGATAATTCTACACGTATTTAAAAATATTTAATACATCTTTTTTTTTTTTTTCTTAAAGAATACTTAAAAAAAAAAATTGTAATCTTTTTTTATAATTTACACATATCTTAAAGCGTTAATTTTGACAGCTCTGGAAAAAAGTCCCAAAAAAAAAAAAGTTATAAAAATACGTTTTCTCTCAGATTTCCCGCAGACTCTCTATCACCCCCTTGTGGCCGCCAGTTTGAAAACCCTTGCATTAGTAAAGCATTGGCACACAAACAAATCTCAGAATTTGAGGAATCACTCCCACCTGGAGCACAAACGCTGCAGGACACGTCAAACTTTAATCCTTGGTGTTAGAGGGTTGTTGCCCAATATGAGCAATAGTAATAGCGACTCTTGCCTTCGCAAACACCATTAATAATAAACATTTTTCACTAAATAATTCACCGGCTGCACATTTCTGCTGTCAAAACCTCCTGGCCTTTGCTCTAGTGTAAATGCATCGCTGTTTGTTTGTTTGTTGACGTGATTTTCCGTCCTAATCGAACCCAGTTGCTCTAAATTTGAGCATTTCCTCTCTGACCCTCTATTCAGGACATATCTGCGCTGAGGCCTAAACGGGAGGTGTAATTTGTCTGGAGTGAGTGGCTGAACTGTTTTTGAGGACGTCTGTGTATTGGTACACGAGCGAGCACAATTTTCCAGCGCAGAGTGTTTGTGGATGTTTCTTGCTTGGCTGGAGCTTGTGAGTAAAATCACCCAGCAGGCACGGCGGGATAGAGCGAGCATAACGTCGAGCGAAAGAGAGAGTAATGTGGGTGGCTGCCGTAAATATTACATAACGAAGATAAGTCTAGTTGGCAGGCTATAAATACAATTGTACACTGTGTACCGACATTGTGGAACGGCACAGACTGCGACAGTGGGACAGATTAGTTCGCAGTCAATTGGCCTGTTCCGCCCGCAAAAGGAAAAAAAACAAATGCAATCCTCTCCCAGGCAAATGTCTGTTGGCAGATGAGTTTCCCCCGCCTCTCGCTGAGTGTCTGGCCTGGCCTGGCCTAAAAAAGGATGCGATGCGCAGTGATGCTGAGGAGGTCAGACATGTTTATCCAGAAAGAGCCCTGGGTCAGTCTGGCATGAGGAAGTGGAGCTATGTGTGCGAGATCCGCGCTCGTGAAATAGCTCCGATTCCAGCACCTGTCACTCCGCTCGCGCTCCTCATGTGAGAGCCGAGGGTTTGAAAACAAATGTCACCGCCGATCTCGATTCAGATGATTTGATTATTCTGAACTAATGCTCACAAGTCCATGTGAAATCACAACTGACCCTGTTTGTCGTCTTAATGCATTTTCCTGTTTATTGTTGTTTTGTGTGTGAGTGTGTGTGTGTGTGCATAAAAATCTGGTTAACTATTTTCCATTTAGTCACCATGCCCTTTTATTTAACCATCCAATCTGTTTTCCATGGATGAAATCAAGCCCTGGCATTTACATGTATGCATTTGGCATGCATTTATTTAAAGTGACTTTGATTGCATTCCAGATATTCTTTTTTATTAGTTCATGCATTTCTAGGGAAATTAACCAGTAAATTTGTAAAAATGTTTATACATAATAATAAAATTTATATTCGTGCAATTAGCAATGCATGCATTTATCCAAAGCAACTTTGATTGCATTCCAGGTATGCTTTTTTTTTTTTTGTTCATGTATTTCTAGGGAAATGAGCCAGTAAATTTATAAAAAATGTGTATACATAATAATTAGTGTTTAAAACATATTTTTGTTAAAACAAAATTTGCATTTATGGATTTAGCAATGCATGCATTTATCCAAAGCGACTTCCATTGCATTCAAGACATGCATTTTTTTATTAGTTCATGCATTTCCTGGGATTTGAACCGGGAAATTCATAAAAATGTCTCATTAGGGTTTAAAACATATGTTTGTTACAGCAAAGCAAAATTGAATGAGGTAGATTAATAGGTGCATTTTGTATTTTTTCCTCTCTTTTTCTTTTATTATTATTAGTTCATGTATTCCATTCCTTAATAATTTAACCAGGAAATGTATAAAAATGTGCATTTATAATAATTAGGGTTTAAAACACATTTTTGTTACAGCAAAGCAAAATTGAGTGGAATTGGTGAAAACTGTTTTTTGAGCTGTAAAGTTGAAGAATATGTGTATTTTGTAAGTGTTTCAGCTGTACTTTACAAAGTGATAGTCGTGAATTGTAAGCAGAGTATCATTGCAAGTGCATTTTGATACATGTGTTTTTGTTTAAATTCTGAATTTTTTCCCCTTTTTTTTTTATTAGTTCATGCATTCCCTGGGAATTGAACCGATGACCTTGCTGTTGCCAGCACCAGTGCCTACTATCATCACGTTATGGATGTATGAGTTGGTGCTTTATGTTGACTTTTAGGGTGAAATGTGTAATTTCTTCAGAACTGCAAAAAGAGACTTTCCCGAAACAGAAAATCTGGCTTTACTGTGTGAGTTTGTGCTGCTCAAATGGACAGATCAGTGTTTTTTCTATATCCTTCACAGAGAGTATTTACACTTTTCAGGAGATCAATCTATGAATATCTTACTTATAGTCTTTGCAAATTAAACTGAGATAAGAGAAAGTATTTTATCATCCAATAAATCACATTTACATGTGATCATATTTAAAGCTGCGTTGGCGCTGATCTTTTCAGGTCGTTGCCGGCTCGTGTTGTTCTATTTTTCATCAAGGTTCGAGTTCGCACAGGCTCATGAGGACAAAAGCTGTTCCTCTGTAAGCTTTTGAATAACACAAACATAATATGAGAGATTTGATTTGATTTTGGCTGGTAATCCTCTCTGCAGGATCCCTGAGCTGATGGGACAGTGATAGCACACACACACACACACACACACACACAATTGTGACAGCGCACACAGTTTGTCATAGAGGGACTCTGCTGCCTGCAGTCTAATGGTCTCTCGACGTGGGGCCGCTCAGGCGCTGACAGGCTCAATAGAGCGTCTTGACTTGTTCGCCGGTTTGCCCCATGTAGGAGCAAATGATTTGTGTACATAACAGCAGTTGAGAAGAATCTGTCACCTGTCACAGGCTCTCTGTGTGTGTGTGTGTGTGTGTGTGTGTGTGTGTGTGTGTGTGTGTGTGTGTGTGTGTGTGTTTTGGTAACCTTACGGGGTTGAGCATGAAATTTCTCTGTAAGAACAGCAAAACTTCACAAAACCTTGTTGATTTTTTTTTCTTCACCTTTCGGTTTATGTGAGTTATTGAAATTAATTGCATTTATTTACATATTTTTTAAATGTAATTTGATGTGTGTATATTTTTGACGTTATATTTTTAAATAAATACATGATTTATTTATATATTTATTAATTTATTATGTTCACCTTCTGTTTTATTTGAATTCATTTGAATTTTATTTATTTCAATTTCATTTAATATTTGATACGATGTGAATTATTTGATCTGATATTTTGAGGTGTTTATTTATTTATATATTTATTTTCACCTTCTGGTTTATTTGAATTATATTTGAATTGTATATATTTTTTTTTTTTATGTAATTTGATGTGGATATTTTGACATATTTAAAGGCACAATATGTAAGATTTTTTATTAAAATATCCAAAAACCACTAGAACAGTGTTATATATTTTGCTAACTTGTGTACTTACATTATCCCAAATGTTTAGAAGAATGTTTAAATCCAGAGAAATAAAAGCTCTGCTGCTTTCCAGCCGTGTGTCACGCTCGTTCAGCAGCTTCGTTTCACTTCGATGGCTTTCAGCCTCGACCTGCTTCATTCTACTACGTTATTAAATCATTAGCTCATCCATGAACATGATTTCTGCCCGAGTCCCGTTGGATTGCA